>NW_022261983.1:12669405-12797034 GCF_002021735.2 Oncorhynchus kisutch
CAGGGTCAGGGTTAGGGTTAGAGTCAGGGTTAATTAGGGTCAGGTTCAGGGTCAGGGTTAGGGTTAGAGTCAGGGTTAATTAGGGTCAGGGTTAGGGTTAGAGTCAGGGTTAATTAGGGTCAGAGTCAGGGTCAGGGTTAGGGTTAGAGTCAGGGTTAATTAGGGTCAGGGTTAGGGTCAGGGTTAGGGTTAGAGTCAGGGTTAATTAGGGTCAGGGTCAGGGTTAAGGTCAGGGTCAGGGTTAGGGTTAGGGTTAGAGTCAGGGTTAGGGTCAGGGTTAGGGTCAGGGTTAGGGTTAGAGTCAGGGTCAGGGTTAGAGTCAGGGTTAGGGTTAGGGTTAGGGTTAGGGTCAGGGTTAGGGTCAGGGTCAGGGTCAGGGTTAGGGTTAGGTTCAATACATGACAGACGAATCTGATGTGCACTGGCACAGGCAACCCCTTTAGGATAAATGGTAAGACTTGTGTATAACATACTTTAAATGACTAAAAAAACCTATAAAAGAAGACCAGAATCAGACATTAAAATAGGGCTTAGGTTAAGAACCACAGATTCTAAACTAGAGGCCAAGTGGCAAGGTCAGAGCGGTGGTCTAGGAGGAAAGGTTCGGTATGAGGATCTAGGTGTTAAAATAGATATAGGGAGTCAGGGGTTCGGATTAGATATAGGGGTCTAGGGATATAAGGTTTAAGGATTTAGGAGCTATGGGTTAAGGTCAGAATTCAGGTTGGGGTTGCAGTAAGGGTCAGAATTAGAGTACAGGTCAAGGTTAAATTAAGATCAGGTATGAGGGTCTAGAGGTATATAAGGTATATAAGCCCATATGAACATTATTATAGTACCTGGTCTAAATATAAGCCCCATATGATCATTATTATAGTACCTGGTCTAAATATAAGCCCCATATGATCACTATTATAGTACCTGGTCTAAATAGGTACTATAATGATCATTATTATAGTACCTGGTCTAAATATAAGCCCCATATGATCACTATTATAGTACCTGGTCTAAATATAAGCCCCATATGATCATTATTATAGTACCTGGTCTAAATATAAGCCCCATATGATCATTATTATAGTACCTGGTCTAAATATAAGCCCCATATGATCATTATTATAGTACCTGGTCTAAATAGGTACTATAATGATCATTATTATAGTACCTGGTCTAAATATAAGCCCCATATGATCATTATTATAGTACCTGGTCTAAATATAAGCCCCATATGATCATTATTATAGTACCTGGTCTAAATATAAGCCCCATATGATCATTATTATAGTACCTGGTCTAAATAGGTACTATAATGATCATTATTATAGTACCTGGTCTAAATATAAGCCCCATATGATCATTATTATAGTACCTGGTCTAAATATAAGCCCCATATGATCATTATTATAGTACCTGGTCTAAATATAAGCCCCATATGATCATTATTATAGTACCTGGTCTAAATATAAGCCCCATATGATCATTATTATAGTACCTGGTCTAAATAGGTACTATAATGATCATTATTATAGTACCTGGTCTAAATATAAGCCCCATATGATCATTATTATAGTACCTGGTCTAAATATAAGCCCCATATGATCATTATTATAGTACCTGGTCTAAATATAAGCCCCATATGATCATTATTATAGTACCTGGTCTAAATATAAGCCCCATATGATCATTATTATAGTACCTGGTCTAAATATAAGCCCCATATGATCATTATTATAGTACCTGGTCTAAATAGGTACTATAATGATCATTATTATAGTACCTGGTCTAAATATAAGCCCCATATGATCATTATTATAGTACCTGGTCTAAATATAAGCCCCAGATGATCATTATTATAGTACCTGGTCTAAATATAAGCCCCATATGATCATTATTATAGTACCTGGTCTAAATATAAGCCCCATATGATCATTATTATAGTACCTGGTCTAAATATAAGCCCCATATGATCACTATTATAGTACCTGGTCTAAATATAAGCCCCATATGATCATTATTATAGTACCTGGTCTAAATATAAGCCCCATATGATCATTATTATAGTACCTGGTCTAAATATAAGCCCCATATGATCATTATTATAGTACCTGGTCTAAATATAAGCCCCATATGATCATTATTATAGTACCTGGTCTAAATGAAGTCTAAAGGAAGTTTAGGAGTGTGTCTCCTTCTAATCCCACTCAGAAATCATTAGGTGATAGTGTGAGAAACGTGGAGTGCCAATAGAGGACTAGAGGGCGTGTGACAGTGTGACAGCACTTTGACCTCTGACCTCTCCCTCTCTCCACTCAATAGTACACTAACAAAGATGATCAAGTGATCGAGTGATGATCCAACACTCGGTAGGACACTACCCTCACCACTCAGTCCCTTCCCTGTCCCCTCCCTGTCTGACCCCTGTTCCTCCCTGTCCCCTCCCTGTCTGACCCCTGTTCCTCCCTGTCCCCTCCCTGTCCTTTCCCCTCTGACCCCTGTTCCTCCCTGTCTGACCCCTGTTCCTCCCTGTCCTTTCCCTGTCTGACCCCTGTTCCTCCCTGTCTGACCCCTGTTCCTCCCTGTCTGACCCCTGTTCCTCCCTGTCTGACCCCTGTCCCCTCCCTGACTGACCCCTGTCTGACCCCTGTTCCTCCCTGTCTGACCCCTGTTCCTCCATGTCTGACCCCTGTTCCTCCCTGTCCTTTCCCTGTCTGACCCCTGTTCCTCCCTGTCCCATCCCTGTCTGACCCCTGTCTGACCCCTGTTCCTCCCTGTCTGACCCCTGCACCCTCACTGTCTGACCCCTGTCCCCTCCATTTCCCCTCCCTGTCTGACCCCTGTTCCTCCCTGTCCTTTCCCTGTCTGACCCCTGTTCCTCCCTGTCCTTTCCCTGTCTGACCCCTGTCCCCTCACTGTCTGACCCCTCTCCCCTCCATGTCCCCTCCCTGTCTGACCCCTGTTCCTCCCTGTCCTTTCCCTGTCTGACCCCTGTTCCTCCCTGTTTGACCCCTGTTCCTTTCCCTGTCTAACCTTGTTCCTCCCTGTCTGACCCCTGTTCCTCCCTGTCTGACCCCTGTCCCCTCCATGTCCTTTCCGTCTGACCCCTGTTCCTCCCTGTTCCATCCCTGTGCCTCCCTGTTCCATCCCTGTATGTAAACCACATTAATGTCCCACCCATGTCCCACACCTTAAACTCCCAGGCAGGAGTACCAGTCAGAGTCTGTCCTCTGTCCTCTGGCCTATAGACCTTGTCCTGTAGACAGTACCAGAGTCTGTCCTCTGTCCTCTGGCCTGTAGACCTTGTCCTGTAGACAGTACCAGAGTCTGTCCTCTGTCCTCTGGCCTGTAGACCTTGTCCTGTAGACAGTACCAGAGTCTGTCCTCTGTCCTCTGGCCTGTAGACCTTGTCCTGTAGACAGTACCAGAGTCTGTCCTCTGTCCTCTGGCCTGTAGACCTTGTCCTGTAGACAGTACCAGAGTCTGTCCTCTGTCCTCTGGCCTATAGACATTGTCCTGTAGACAGTACCAGTAATTTAGTTAGCTAGCTACTGTAGTAATTTAGTTAGCTAGCTACTGTAGTAATTTAGTTAGCTAGCTACTGTAGAAATTTAGTTAGCTAGCTACTGTAGTAATTTAGTTAGCTAGCTACTGTAGTAATTTAGTTAGCTAGCTACTGTAGTAATTTAGTTAGCTAGCTCCTGTAGTAATTTAGTTAGCTAGTTACTGTAGTAATTTAGTTAGCTAGCTACTGTAGTAATTTGTTTTTATCACATTAACATGTTTTAATGATACAGCATCTGCCTGTTCTACCCAGAATCAGTACAGTTTTGAGTCAGCTGCTGCTGCCCCAACGTTACAATGTAGCGATTGGTGCTTTGGAAATATGCTGAAGTACGGACTAACTGCTGGGAACATGTCTACAACTTCATCAGAAAGCTGTCAGACTATCCTAAATAAGTGATAAGCTACATAATGTTTATCAGTGCAGTGCCCAACATCCTTAGCTAGCTAGCTAACATTACATCACTGTGTTTAACAGTGCAGTGCCCAACATCCTTAGCAAGCTAGCTAACATTACATCCCTATGTTTAACAGTGCAGCTCCCAACATCCTTAGCTAGCTAGCTAACATTACATCCCTGTGTTTATCCGTGAAGCTAGCTAGCAGCAGGCAGGCTATAACAAGCTAAAACCAGCTGATGGAATCAATGGTGACCAATATACTTGCAAATATTTTGTGCAGGAGTAACATTAGAGAGATGTAATTTTGTTTTCACTGTCAATGGGAGTATGTGTCTGTGTCTGCTGGAGGTCCCCCAGTACCCGTGTTTCATAGCAAGTGAGTCATGGTACAAGACAGGTCGCGGGAGACAATGCTCACAAATGGATTTCGAATTTTAGAATATTGGGACAGTCGGGACATTGTACTTACATCGTCTCAGTGCTCATTTTGGCCAAAACACTGTCAGACTGGAGTGATCACTATCGAACACAACAGCAAGAGGCCACTCAATAAAGGGCTTAGGGACCAAGTGTTGGGTTTGACATTCAGCCCTCGTCCTGTAGTATTATTAATGACCAGACCACTGGGCTGTTTAGGAAACATGTTGTAGCTCATTATGACTGTGGTGCAGCGGACAGAACAGAGAGAGACACAGCGGGTTGCTGCCACAGCTCCCTGCCCAGCCTCTCTTTGAACAGCAGTACACTGTGAAGAGAATACTAGACTAGTACACACACATCAACACACACACACACACAGATGTGCAGAATCAAAACATGCCGATATGCACGCACCCACACACACACACACCCACACACCTACACACAGATAGGGAGATTTAAAACACAATCAAATGCACACACACTAAATGATCAACACTGAAGAGACAAGGTCAGCTAGGACCCAGCAGTATGTAGGTGATGGACATCTTTTCAGATACTGCACTAACGCTGGCCACCGAGGCAGGGGGTGATAACAGCAGCGTCTGTAAGGTAATGTAGACGCTGGCCACCGAGGCAGGGGGTGATAACAGCAGCGTCTGTAAGGTAATGTAGACGCTGGCCACCGAGGCAGGGGTGATAACAGCAGCGTCTGTAAGGTAATGTAGACGCTGGCCACCGAGGCAGGGGGTGATAACAGCAGCGTCTGTAAGGTAATGTAGACGCTGGCCACCGAGACAGGGGGTGATAACAGCAGCGTCTGTAAGGTAATGTAGACGCTGGCCACCGAGGCAGGGGGTGATAACAGCAGCGTCTATAAGGTAATGTAGACGCTGGCCACCGAGACAGGGGGTGATAACAGCAGCGTCTGTAAGGTAATGTAGACACTGGCCACCGAGGCAGGGGGTGATAACAGCAGCGTCTGTAAGGTAATGTAGACGCTGGCCACCGAGACAGGGGGTGATAACAGCAGCGTCTGTAAGGTCATGTAGACGCTGGCCACCGAGGCAGGGGGTGATAACAGCAGCGTCTGTAAGGTAATGTAGACGCTGGCCACCGAGGCAGGGGGTGATAACAGCAGCGTCTGTAAGGTCATGTAGACGCTGGCCACCGAGGCAGGGGGTGATAACAGCAGCGTCTGTAAGGTAATGTAGACGCTGGCCACCGAGGCAGGGGTGATAACAGCAGCGTCTGTAAGGTAATGTAGACGCTGGCCACCGAGACAGGGGGTGATAACAACAGCGTCTGTAAGGTAATGTAGACGCTGGCCACCGAGGCAGGGGGTGATAACAGCAGCGTCTGTAAGGTAATGTAGACGCTGGCCACCGAGGCAGGGGGTGATAACAGCAGCGTCTGTAAGGTAATGTAGACGCTGGCCACCGAGACAGGGGGTGATAACAGCAGCGTCTGTAAGGTAATGTAGACGCTGGCCACCGAGGCAGGGGGTGATAACAGCAGCGTCTGTAAGGTAATGTAGACGCTGGCCACCGAGACAGGGGGTGATAACAGCAGCGTCTGTAAGGTAATGTAGACGCTGGCCACCGAGGCAGGGAGTGATAACAGCAGCGTCTGTAAGGTAATGTAGACGCTGGCCACCGAGGCAGGGGGTGATAACAGCAGCATCTGTAAGGTAATGTAGACTACCCCCTTAGTGGCGTGCTAAACAGTATAGGACGTGATATGATGACCACTACCCTGTGTTATAATCCCCCAGTAAGGACCAGCATGGAGCTGGGAGGAGGATGAAGAGGATGAGGAGGAGAGGAGGAGCAGCGAAGAGCGGCCTTCTGGCCCGATTGATGCGATGCCTTCTGCAAGACAAGCTGCTCTGCTCTGCTCTCCCAGGAGGAGGGGAAGAAAACAGGGCAAGAGAGAGAGAGAGAGAGCGGGGGCTGAGAGCGGGGAGAGAGAAATAAAGAGAGAGTGAGAGAATGATGGAGGGAGGGAGGGAGGGAGGGAGGGAGGGAGGGAGGGAGGGAGGGAGGGAGGGAGGGAGGGAGGGAGGGAGGGAGGGAGGGAGGGGGAGACAGGTGAGAGAGGGAGAGAGAGAGAGTGGGAGACAGGTGAGAGAGGGAAGAGAGAGAGAGAGAGAGAGACAGAGAGAGAGACAGAGAGAGAGAGAGAGTGGGAGACAGGTGAGAGAGGGAGAGAGAGAGAGAGAGAGAGAGAGAGAGGGGGAAGAGAGAGAGAGAGTGGGAGACAGGTGAGAGAGGGAAGAGAGAGAGAGGGAGAGAGTGGAAGATAGGTGAGAGAGGGAAGAGAGAGAGAGAGAGAGACAGAGGGAGAGAGCGGGAAGAGAGAGAGAGAGAGAGAGTGGGAGACAGGTGAGAGAGGGAAGAGAGAGAGAGAGAGAGAGAGTGGGAGATAGGTGAGAGAGGGAAGAGAGAGAGAGAGAGAGAGAGAGAGAGAGAGAGAGGGAGAGAGCGGGAGAGAGAGAAACACATAGCAGAGATGTTAAAGGTCAAATGTAACATATTCCTGTAATACCAGGCTGTCTGTGGGGGGGGGGGGGGCACACCACATACACTAGTGCAGCTTATGGAGGGGATGTGAGAATCATGCTAATGTTGTTTTAATTACAGGTGGATAAACAACATGATGTACCTGACATTTGATTGGGTTTGATCACAGGTATGCTGGGAGTAATAAGGACATCTGTTGTTCAGGCATGTCAATATAAATAATTCATAGGTGATAATAAACACATTCCCGTGACACCAGATCCAGAACTCCTTTGCTAATTGAGTGGGGCAAAGTGTAGTTGCTAGGTAAACTATGTGGATTGTGGAGGAATATGACACAGGCTACATCCATAGGGTTGAAGGTACCTGATGCAGTGATAAACGACCTTTCCCGGGGCATAGGAGACGATCATGATGCTGCACCTGCAATGTTTCTCATTTCTGACAGGAACCACAGCTCAGATAACTGCGTATTGAAAGCATTGCGAATTTTCCCATTCCCCCTCGTGTCGCAGAGACATCTGTCCGCATCAGCAGTATGTAGCCTTCAGAAGGTGGGTGACAGGCATCATTTTACCCCTGATATGAAATGACAGCGTTTAGCCCCAATTTACATGCCCCCCCCCCCTTCCCCCTCGCCCAATAATAACCCCATATATTGTGACGCTGGTGAACTGAGGATATAAATATTATTCTATCCAGTGGGCTGGGATAAGGGCAATGCGCCTACACGCTCTGCGGTATTCCAAATGGCCATTACGCAAAAGGAGACCACCGGCAGCGTGAAATAAATGCATCCTATGCATTATCCCTGTTGGCTATATCAATTCGTTGCGGTGAATCTGTATGACAATAATCCCTATATGATTGTGAGTATTATGTGCTTGGTCCGGTTACCTATTCCGGTCCGGTTACCTATTCCCGTCCCATTGGAATGGGACCAAGCGCTGCTCAAGCAGATTTGCTAGGCTACGTTTCCTGCAAACTCTCACTCACTCTCACATGCATAACAAGGTATGGAAAAGGAGGCAGTAAACCGGTTTCCCGTTTTGCTTACCTGCCCACCGTTTGGTTGGCGAGCTGTCGCATTCGATTGAATTGCTTCTTCATCTTGTATTTTCTGCGTTAACACCTATGGGGAAAAATACTCCGCATTTCTCTCAAGATAACGGCCCATACTCCGCAGCGGCACAAGAGAAAATCCACCCTCTCATACTTTCTTTCCCTCATCGCAATTGTTAAAACATTGAAAATGCGCTGAATTACATATTTTCACTGCATTTTCCCGTATCCATTCGCCCTATACACCCAGTGCAAGAGATGCTGGATCAATTCGCCGCTATGGGCAGCAGAGAGTGACAGTGTCATGACACGCTGCGCGGCAAAGCACTGTGGGAAGTGTAGTAAATCGTGAACTGTTCCAACTCATCTCACTCAGCATCAATTATTATGGATGACCAAGGGAATAAATAATGTGTCCAATTGAATTATCCTTAAATGACATGCTTACAGTTATGTTGTAGATAGGACATGGGTCGGTAGGTTATGATAAATGTCATAGGGCCAACTTTTCCAATGTTTGGCCTACATCAATGGGGGCCAACATGTAACAGTAAAGGCCTGACAACAAGTGTCCTATTCACATGGCTATTTGTGTCCAACTTGGACTATTGTAATGTAACATTCTTGTTGCCAGGCACGACAAGAAACTCCGAGGGGATTCCCGAGGGGCACAGAGGTCTAAGGCACTCCATCTCAGTGCTAGAGGCGTAACTACAGACACTCTGGTTTGAATCCAGGCTGTATCACAACCAGCTGTGATTGGGAGTCCCATAGGGCGGTGCACAATTGGCCAGGCACCGTCCAGGTTTGGCCGGTGTAGGCCGTCTTTGTAAATATGAATTTGTTCTGAACTGACTTGCCTTATTAAATAAAGGTTCAATAAAGGTTAAATTAAGGTTAAATTAAGGTTAAATTAAGGTTAAATTAAGGTTACATTAAGGTTAAATTAAGGTTACATTTCAAATGTAAAAATAGAACTGAATCAGGATGTTACCCAGATTACACCTCCATCATGTGGTTTCTATGTGTCAGTACACCGCCATCATGTGGTTTCTATGTCAGTACACCTCCATCATGTGGTTTCTATGTGTCAGTACACCTCCATCATGTGGTTTCTATGTCAGTACACCTCCATCATGTGGTTTCTATGTCAGTACACCTCCATCATGTGGTTTCTATGTGTCAGTACACCTCCATCATGTGGTTTCTATGTGTCAGTACACCTCCATCATGTGGTTTCTATGTGTCAGTACACCTCCATCATGTGGTTTCTATGTGTCAGTACACCGCCATCATGTGGTTTCTATGTCAGTACACCTCCATCATGTGGTTTCTATGTGTCAGTACACCTCCATCATGTGGTTTCTATGTCAGTACACCTCCATCATGTGGTTTCTATGTCAGTACACCTCCATCATGTGGTTTCTATGTGTCAGTACACCTCCATGTGGTTTCTATGTGTCAGTACACCTCCATCATGTGGTTTCTATGTCAGTACACCTCCATCATGTGGTTTCTATGTGTCAGTACACCTCCATCATGTGGTTTCTATGTGTCAGTACACCTCCATCATGTGGTTTCTATGTCAGTACAACCTCCATCATGTGGTTTCTATGTGTCAGTACACCTCCATCATGTGGTTTCTATGTGTCAGTACACCTCCATCATGTGGTTTCTATGTGTCAGTACACCTCCATCATGTGGTTTCTATGTGTCAGTACACCTCCATCATGTGGTTTCTATGTGTCAGTACACCTCCATCATGTGGTTTCTATGTCAGTACAACCTCCATCATGTGGTTTCTATGTGTCAGTACACCTCCATCATGTGGTTTCTATGTCAGTACACCTCCATCATGTGGTTTCTATGTGTCAGTACACCGCCATCATGTGGTTTCTATGTCAGTACACCTCCATCATGTGGTTTCTATGTTAGTACACCTCCATCATGTGGTTTCTATGTCAGTACACCTCCATCATGTGGTTTCTATGTGTCAGTACACCTCCATCATGTGGTTTCTATGTGTCAGTACACCTCCATCATGTGGTTTCTATGTCAGTACACCTCCATCATGTGGTTTCTATGTCAGTACACCTCCATCATGTGGTTTCTATGTCAGTACACCTCCATCATGTGGTTTCTATGTGTCAGTACACCGCCATCATGTGGTTTCATGTCAGTACACCTCCATCATGTGGTTTCTATGTCAGTACACCTCCATCATGTGGTTTCTATGTGTCAGTACACCACCATCATGTGGTTTCTATGTCAGTACACCTCCATCATGTGGTTTCTATGTCAGTACACCTCATCATGTGGTTTCTATGTCAGTACACCTCCATCATGTGGTTTCTATGTGTCAGTACACCTCCATCATGTGGTTTCTATGTCAGTACACCTCCATCATGTGGTTTCTATGTGTCAGTACACCTCCATCATGTGGTTTCTATGTGTCAGTACACCTCCATCATGTGGTTCTATGTGTCAGTACACCTCCATCATGTGGTTTCTATGTGTCAGTACACCTCCATCATGTGGTTTCTATGTGTCAGTACACCTCCATCATGTGGTTTCTATGTGTCAGTACACCTCCATCATGTGGTTTCTATGTGTCAGTACACCTCCATCATGTGGTTTCTATGTGTCAGTACACCTCCATCATGTGGTTTCTATGTCAGTACACCTCCATCATGTGGTTTCTATGTGTCAGTACACCTCCATCATGTGGTTTCTATGTCAGTACACCTCCATCATGTGGTTTCTATGTCAGTACACCTCCATCGTGTGGTTTCTATGTGTCAGTACACCTCCATCATGTGGTTTCTATGTCAGTACACCTCCATCATGTGGTTTCTATGTCAGTACACCTCCATCATGTGGTTTCTATGTGTCAGTACACCTCCATCATGTGGTTTCTATGTCAGTACACCTCCATCATGTGGTTTCTATGTCAGAACACCTCCATCATGTGGTTTCTATGTGTCAGTACACCTCCATGTGGTTTCTATGTCAGTACACCTCCATCATGTGGTTTCTATGTCAGTACACCTCCATCATGTGGTTTCTATGTCAGTACAACCTCCATCATGTGGTTTCTATGTGTCAGTACACCTCCATCATGTGGTTTCTATGTGTCAGTACACCTCCATCATGTGGTTTCTATGTGTCAGTACACCTCCATCATGTGGTTTCTATGTCAGTACACCTCCATCATGTGGTTTCTATGTGTCAGTACACCTCCATCATGTGGTTTCTATGTGTCAAGTACACCTCCATCATGTGGTTTCTATGTGTCAGTACACCTCCATCATGTGGTTTCTATGTGTCAGTACACCTCCATCATGTGGTTTCTATGTCAGTACACCTCCATCATATGGTTTCTATGTGTCAGTACACCTCCATCATGTGGTTTCTATGTGTCAGTACACCTCCATCATGTGGTTTCTATGTGTCAGTACACCTCCATCATGTGGTTTCTATGTGTCAGTACACCTCCATCATGTGGTTTTCTATGTGTCAGTACACCTCCATCATGTGGTTTCTATGTCAGTACACCTCCATCATGTGGTTTCTATGTGTCAGTACACCTCCATCATGTGGTTTCTATGTCAGTACACCTCCATCATGTGGTTTCTATGTCAGTACACCTCCATCATGTGGTTTCTATGTGTCAGTACACCTCCATCATGTGGTTTCTATGTCAGTACACCTCCATCATGTGGTTCTATGTGTCAGTAACCTCCATCATGTGGTTTCTATGTGTCAGTACACCTCCATCATGTGGTTTCTATGTCCAGTACACCTCCATCATGTGGTTTCTATGTGTCAGTACACCTCCATCATGTGGTTTCTATGTCAGTACACCTCCATCATGTGGTTTCTATGTCAGTACACCTCCATCATGTGGTTTCTATGTGTCAGTACACCTCCATCATGTGGTTTCTATGTCAGTACACCTCCATCATGTGGTTTCTATGTCAGTACACCACCATCATGTGGTTTCTATGTGTCAGTACACCTCCATCATGTGGTTTCTATGTGTCAGTACACCTCCATCATGTGGTTTCTATGTGTCAGTACACCTCCATCATGTGGTTTCTATGTGTCAGTACACCTCCATCATGTGGTTTCTATGTGTCAGTACACCTCCATCATGTGGTTTCTATGTGTCAGTACACCTCCATCATGTGGTTTCTATGTGTCAGTACACCTCCATCATGTGGTTTCTATGTGTCAGTACACCTCCATCATGTGGTTTCTATGTGTCAGTACACCTCCATCATGTGGTTTCTATGTGTCAGTACACCTCCATCATGTGGTTTCTATGTCAGTACACCTCCATCATGTGGTTTCTATGTCAGTACACCTCCATCATGTGGTTTCTATGTCAGTACACCTCCATCATGTGGTTTCTATGTCAGTACACCTCCATCATGTGGTTTCTATGTCAGTACACCACCATCATGTGGTTTCTATGTCAGTACACCTCCATCATGTGGTTTCTATGTGTCAGTACACCTCCATCATGTGGTTTCTATGTGTCAGTACACCTCCATCATGTGGTTTCTATGTGTCAGTACACCTCCATCATGTGGTTTCTATGTCAGTACAACCTCCATCATGTGGTTTCTATGTCAGTACACCTCCATCATGTGGTTTCTATGTCAGTACACCACCATCATGTGGTTTCTATGTGTCAGTACACCTCCATCATGTGGTTTCTATGTGAGTACACCTCCATCATGTGGTTTCTATGTGTCAGTACACCTCCATCATGTGGTTTCTATGTCAGTACACCTCCATCATGTGGTTTCTATGTCAGTACACCACCATCATGTGGTTTCTATGTGTCAGTACACCTCCATCATGTGGTTTCTATGTGTCAGTACACCTCCATCATGTGGTTTCTATGTCAGTACAACCACCATCATGTGGTTTCTATGTCAGTACACCTCCATCATGTGGTTTCTATGTGTCAGTACACCTCCATCATGTGGTTTCTATGTCAGTACACCACCATCATGTGGTTTCTATGTCAGTACAACCTCCATCATGTGGTTTCTATGTGTCAGTACACCTCCATCATGTGGTTTCTATGTCAGTACACCTCCATCATGTGGTTTCTATGTCAGTACACCACCATCATGTGGTTTCTATGTCAGTACACCTCCATCATGTGGTTTCTATGTCAGTACACCACCATCATGTGGTTTCTATGTGTCAGTACACCTCCATCATGTGGTTTCTATGTCAGTACACCACCATCATGTGGTTTCTATGTCAGTACACTCCATCATGTGGTTTCTATGTGTCAGTACACCTCCATCATGTGGTTTCTATGTCAGTACACCACCATCATGTGGTTTCTATGTCAGTACACCTCCATCATGTGGTTTCTATGTGTCAGTACACCTCCATCATGTGGTTTTCTATGTCAGTACACCTCCATCATGTGGTTTCTATGTCAGTACACCTCCATCATGTGGTTTCTATGTCAGTACACCTCCATCATGTGGTTTCTATGTGTCAGTACACCTCCATCATGTGGTTTCTATGTGTCAGTACACCTCCATCATGTGGTTTCTATGTGTCAGTACACCTCCATCATGTGGTTTCTATGTCAGTACACCTCCATCATGTGGTTTCTATGTCAGTACACCTCCATCATGTGGTTTCTATGTCAGTACACCACCATCATGTGGTTTCTATGTCAGTACACCTCCATCATGTGGTTTCTATGTGTCAGTACACCTCCATCATGTGGTTTCTATGTCAGTACACCTCCATCATGTGGTTTCTATGTCAGTACACCACCATCATGTGGTTTCTATGTGTCAGTACACCTCCATCATGTGGTTTCTATGTGTCAGTACACCTCCATCATGTGGTTTCTATGTCAGTACACCACCATCATGTGGTTTCTATATCAGTACACCTCCATCATGTGGTTTCTATGTGTCAGTACACCTCCATCATGTGGTTTCTATGTCAGTACACCACCATCATGTGGTTTCTATGTCAGTACACCTCCATCATGTGGTTTCTATGTGTCAGTACACCTCCATCATGTGGTTTCTATGTCAGTACACCTCCATCATGTGGTTTCTATGTCAGTACACCACCATCATGTGGTTTCTATGTGTCAGTACACCTCCATCATGTGGTTTCTATGTGTCAGTACACCTCCATCATGTGGTTTCTATGTCAGTACACCACCATCATGTGGTTTCTATGTCAGTACACCTCCATCATGTGGTTTCTATGTGTCAGTACACCTCCATCATGTGGTTTCTATGTCAGTACACCACCATCATGTGGTTTCTATGTCAGTACACCTCCATCATGTGGTTTCTATGTCAGTACACCTCCATCATGTGGTTTCTATGTCAGTACACCTCCATCATGTGGTTTCTATGTGTCAGTACACCTCCATCATGTGGTTCTATGTGTCAGTACACCTCCATCATGTGGTTTCTATGTCAGTACACCACCATCATGTGGTTTCTATGTCAGTACACCTCCATCATGTGGTTTCTATGTGTCAGTACACCTCCATCATGTGGTTTCTATGTCAGTACACCTCCATCATGGTGGTTTCTATGTCAGTACACCTCCATCATGTGGTTTCTATGTCAGTACACCTCCATCATGTGGTTTCTATGTCAGTACACCTCCATCATGTGGTTTCTATGTCAGTACACCTCCATCATGTGGTTTCTATGTGTCAGTACACCTCCATCATGTGGTTTCTATGTGTCAGTACACCTCCATCATGTGGTTTCTATGTGTCAGTACACCTCCATCATGTGGGTTTCTATGTCAGTACACCTCCATCCATGTTGTTTCTATGTCAGTACACCTCCATCATGTGGTTTCTATGTGTCAGTAACACCTCCATCATGTGCGTTTCTATTGTGTCATACACCACCATCATGTGGTTTCTATGTCAGTACACCTCCATCATGTGGTTTCTATGTCAGTACACCTCCATCATGTGGTTTCTATGTCAGTACACCTCCATCATGTGGTTTCTATGTGTCAGTACACCTCCATCATGTGGTTTCTATGTGTCAGTACACCTCCACATGGCATGTGGTTTTCTATGTGTCAGTACACCTCCATCATGTGGTTTCTATGTCAGTACACCTCCATCATGTGGTTCTATGTCAGTACACCTCCATCATGTGGTTTCTATGTGTCAGTACACCACCATCATGTGGTTTCTATGTCAGTACACCTCCATCATGTGGTTTCTATGTGTCAGTACACCTCCATCATGTGGTTTCTATGTCAGTACACCTCCATCATGTGGTTTCTATGTCAGTACACCTCCATCATGTGGTTTCTATGTGTCAGTACACCACCATCATGTGGTTTCTATGTCAGTACACCTCCATCATGTGGTTTCTATGTCAGTACACCTCCATCATGTGGTTTCTATGTCAGTACACCACCATCATGTGGTTTCTATGTCAGTACACCACCATCATGTGGTTTCTATGTCAGTACACCTCCATCATGTGGTTCTATGTGTCAGTACACCTCCATCATTGGTTTCTATGTCAGTACACCACCATCATGTGGTTTCTATGTCAGTACACCTCCATCATGTGGTTTCTATGTGTCAGTACACCTCCATCATGTGGTTTCTATGTCAGTACACCTCCATCATGTGGTTTCTATGTCAGTACACCACCATCATGTGGTTCTATGTGTCAGTACACCTCCATCATGTGGTTCTATGTGTCAGTACACCTCCATCATGTGGTTTCTATGTCAGTACACCTCCATCATGTGGTTTCTATGTCAGTACACCTCCATCATGTGGTTTCTATGTGTCAGTACACCACCATCATGTGGTTTCTATGTCAGTACACCTCCATCATGTGGTTTCTATGTGTCAGTACACCTCCATCATGTGGTTTCTATGTCAGTACACCTCCATCATGTGGTTTCTATGTCAGTACACCTCCATCATGTGGTTTCTATGTGTCAGTACACCACCATCATGTGGTTTCTATGTCAGTACACCTCCATCATGTGGTTTCTATGTCAGTACCACCTCCATCATGTGGTTTCTATGTCAGTACACCTCCATCATTGTGGGTTTCTATGTCAGTACACCTCCATCATGTGGTTTCTATGTCAGTACACCTCCATCATGTGGTTCTATGTCAGTACACCACCATCATGTGGTTTCTATGTCAGTACACCACCATCATGTGGTTTCTATGTCAGTACACCTCCATCATGGGTTTCTATGTCAGTACACCACCATCATGTGGTTTCTATGTCAGTACACCACCATCATGTGGTTTCTATGTCAGTACACCACATCATGTTGGTTTCTATGTGTCAGTACACCTCCATCATGTGGTTTCTATGTCAGTACACCTCATCATGTGGTTTCTATGGTCAGTACACCTCCATCATGTGGTTTCTATGTGTCAGTACACCTCCATCATGTGGTTTCTATGTCAGTACACCACCATCATGTTGGTTCTATGTCAGTACACCACCTCATGTGGTGTCTATGTCAGTACACCTCCATCATGTGGTTTCTATGTGTCAGTACACCACCATCATGTGGTTTCTATGTCAGTACACACATCATGTGGTTTCTATGTCAGTACACCACCATCATGTGGTTTCTATGTCAGTACACCACCCATCATGTGGTTTCTATGTCAGTACACCTCCATCATGTGGTTTCTATGTGTCAGTACACCTCCATCATGTGGGTTTCTATGTGTCAGTACACCTCCATCATGTGGTTTCTATGTCAGTACACCTCCATCATGTGGTTCTATGTGTCAGTACACCACCATCATGTGGTTTCTATGTCAGTACACCTCCATCATGTGGTTTCTATGTGTCAGTACACCTCCATCATGTGGTTTCTAGGTCAGTACACCTCCATCATGTGGTTCTATGTCAGTACACCTCCATCATGTGGTTTCTATGTGTCAGTACACCACCATCATGTGGTTTCTATGTCAGTTACCTCCATCGATGTGGTTTCTATGTCAGTACACCTCCATCATGTGGTTTCTATGTCAGTACACCTCCATCATGTGGTTTCTATGTCAGTACACCTCCATCATGTGGTTTCTATGTCAGTACACCTCCATCATGTGGTTTCTATGTCAGTACACCACCATCATGTGGTTTCTATGTCAGTACACCACCATCATGTGGTTTCTATGTCAGTACACCTCCATCATGTGGTTTCTATGTCAGTACACCACCATCATGTGGTTTCTATGTCAGTACACCACCATCATGTGGTTTCTATGTCAGTACACCACCATCATGTGGTTTCTATGTGTCAGTACACCTCCATCATGTGGTTTCTATGTCAGTACACCTCCATCATGTGGTTCTATGTGTCAGTACACCTCCATCATGTGGTTTCTATGTGTCAGTACACCTCCATCATGTGGTTTCTATGTCAGTACACCACCATCATGTGGTTTCTATGTCAGTACACCACCATCATGTGGTTTCTATGTCAGTACACCTCCATCATGTGGTTTCTATGTGTCAGTACACCACCATCATGTGGTTTCTATGTCAGTACACCACCATCATGTGGTTTCTATGTCAGTACACCACCATCATGTGGTTTCTATGTCAGTACACCACCATCATGTGGTTTCTATGTCAGTACACCTCCATCATGTGGTTTCTATGTGTCAGTACACCTCCATCATGTGGTTTCTATGTGTCAGTACACCTCCATCATGTGGTTTCTATGTCAGTACACCTCCATCATGTGGTTTCTATGTGTCAGTACACCTCCATCATGTGGTTTCTATGTGTCAGTACACCTCCATCATGTGGTTTCTATGTGTCAGTACACCTCCATCATGTGGTTTCTATGTGTCAGTACACCTCCATCATGTGGTTTCTATGTGTCAGTACACCTCCATCATGTGGTTTCTATGTGTCAGTACACCTCCATCATGTGGTTTCTATCCAGGCGTGATTGGGAGTCCCATAGGGCGGTGCACAATTGGCCCAGCGTCATCCGGGTGTGGCCGGGGTAGGCCGTCATTGTAAATAAGAATTCGTTTTTAACTGACTTGCCTAGTTAAATAAAGGTTCAATGAGATCACAGGTCCCCAGGCTCCAGATAAAGAGCCAGGCTGGTTAATGAGATTACAGGTAACCAGTTTCTCAAGAGGGCGTGCCTGAGTAAATACTGAGAGGAACTTTCCACCAGTATAACCAGTGGTATCAGAGAGAGAGACTTTCCACCAGTATAACCAGTGGTATCAGAGAGAGAGACTTTCCACCAGTATAACCAGTGGTATCAGAGAGAGAGACTTTCCACCAGTATAACCAGTGGTATCAGAGAGAGACTTTCCACCAGTTTAACCAGTGGTATCAGAGAGAGACTTTCCACCAGTATAACCAGTGGTATCAGAGAGAGAGACTTTCCACCAGTATAACCAGTGGTATCAGAGAGAGAGACTTTCCACCAGTATAACCAGTGGGATCAGAGAGAGAGACTTTCCACCAGTATAACCAGTGGTATCAGAGAGAGAGACTTTCCACCAGTATAACCAGTGGTATCAGAGAGAGAGAGACTTTCCACCAGTATAACCAGTGGTATCAGAGAGAGACTTTCCACCAGTATAACCACTGGTATCAGAGAGAGAGAGACTTTCCACCATTATAACCACTGGTATCAGAGAGAGAGAGACTTTCCACCAGTATAACCACTGGTATCAGAGAGAGAGAGACTTTCCACCAGTATAACCACTGGTATCAGAGAGAGACTTTCCACCAGTATAACCAGTGGTATCAGAGAGAGACTTTCCACCAGTATAACCAGTGGTATCAGAGAGAGACTTTCCACCAGTATAACCAGTGGTATCAGAGAGAGAGAGACTTTCGACCAGTATAACCAGTGGTATCAGAGAGAGACTTTCCACCAGTATAACCAGTGGTATCAGAGAGAGACTTTCCACCAGTATAACCAGTGGTATCAGAGAGAGAGAGACTTTCCACCAGTATAACCAGTGGTATCAGAGAGAGAGACTTTCCACCAGTATAACCAGTGGTATCAGAGAGAGAGACTTTCCACCAGTATAACCAGTGGTATCAGAGAGAGAGAGACTTTCCACCAGTATAACCAGTGGTATCAGAGAGAGAGACTTTCCACCAGTATAACCAGTGGTATCAGAGATAGAGACTCTCCACCAGTATAACCACTGGTATCAGAGAGAGAGAGACTTTCCACCAGTATAACCAGTGGTATCAGAGAGAGAGAGACTTTCCACCAGTATAACCACTGGTATCAGAGAGAGACTTTCCACCAGTATAACCAGTGGTATCAGAGAGAGACTCTCCACCAGTATAACCAGTGGTATCAGAGAGAGAGACTCTCCACCAGTATAACCAGTGGTATCAGAGAGAGAGAGACTCTCCACCAGTATAACCAGTGGTATCAGAGAGAGACTCTCCACCAGTATAACCAGTGGTATCAGAGAGAGAGAGACTCTCCACCAGTATAACCAGTGGTATCAGAGAGAGACTCTCCACCAGTATAACCAGTGGTATCAGAGAGAGAGACTCTCCACCAGTATAACCAGTGGTATCAGAGAGAGAGAGAGACTCTCCACCAGTATAACCAGTGGTATCAGAGAGAGAGACTCTCCACCAGTATAACCAGTGGTATCAGAGAGAGACTCTCCACCAGTATAACCAGTGGTATCAGAGAGAGAGAGACTCTCCACCAGTATAACCAGTGGTATCAGAGAGAGACTTTCCACCAGTATAACCAGTGGTATCAGAGAGAGACTTTCCACCAGTATAACCAGTGGTATCAGAGAGAGAGACTCTCCACCAGTATAACCAGTGGTATCAGAGAGAGACTTTCCACCAGTATAACCAGTGGTATCAGAGAGAGAGACTCTCCACCAGTATAACCAGTGGTATCAGAGAGAGACTCTCCACCAGTATAACCAGTGGTATCAGAGAGAGACTTTCCACCAGTATAACCAGTGGTATCAGAGAGAGACTCTCCACCAGTATAACCAGTGGTATCAGAGAGAGAGACTCTCCACCAGTATAACCAGTGGTATCAGAGAGAGAGACTCTCCACCAGTATAACCAGTGGTATCAGAGAGAGAGACTCTCCACCAGTATAACCAGTGGTATCAGAGAGAGAGAGACTCTCCACCAGTATAACCAGTGGTATCAGAGAGAGAGACTCTCCACCAGTATAACCAGTGGTATCAGAGAGAGAGAGACTCTCCACCAGTATAACCAGTGGTATCAGAGAGAGAGAGACTCTCCACCAGTATAACCAGTGGAATCAGAGAGAGAGACTCTCCACCAGTATAACCAGTGTATCAGAGAGAGAGAAGGACTCTCCACCAGTATAACCAGTGGTATCAGAGAGAGAGACCCTCCACCAGTATAACCAGTGGTATCAGAGAGAGAGAGACTCTCCACCAGTATAACCAGTGGTATCAGAGAGAGAGAGACTCTCCACCAGTATAACCAGTGGTATCAGAGAGAGAGAGGACTCTCCACCAGTATAACCAGTGGTATCAGAGAGAGACTCTCCCCCAGTGGTATCAGAGAGAGAGACTCTCCACCAGATAACCAGTGGTATCAGAGAGAGAGACTCTCCACCAGTATAACCAGTGGTATCAGAGAGAGAGACTCTCCACCAGTATAACCAGTGGTATCAGAGAGAGAGAGACTCTCCACCAGTATAACCAGTGGTATCAGAGAGAGAGACTCCACCAGTATAACCAGGTGGTATCAGAGAGAGAGAGACTCTCCACCAGTATAACCAGTGGTATCAGAGAGAGAGACTCTCCACCAGTATAACCAGTGGTATCAGAGAGAGACTCTCCACCAGTATAACCAGTGGTATCAGAGAGAGAGAGACTCTCCACCAGTATAACCAGTGGTATCAGAGAGAGAGACCCTCCACCAGTATAACCAGTGGTATCAGAGAGAGAGACTCTCCACCAGTATAACCAGTGGTATCAGAGAGAGACTCTCCACCAGTATAACCCAGTGGTATCAGAGAGAGACTCTCCACCAGTATAACCAGTGGTATCAGAGAGAGACTCTCCACCAGTATAACCAGTGGTATCAGAGAGAGAGAGACTCTCCACCAGTATAACCAGTGGTATCAGAGAGAGAGACTCTCCACCAGTATAACCAGTGGTATCAGAGAGAGAGACTCTCCACCAGTATAACCAGTGGTATCAGAGAGAGAGACTCTCCACCAGTATAACCAGTGGTATCAGAGAGAGAGACTCTCCACCAGTATAACCAGTGGTATCAGAGAGAGAGACTCTCCACCAGTATAACCAGTGGTATCAGAGAGAGAGACTCTCCACCAGTATAACCAGTGGTATCAGAGAGAGAGACTCTCCACCAGTATAACCAGTGGTATCAGAGAGAGAGGACTCTCCACCAGTATAACAGTGGTATCAGAGAGAGAGACTCTCCACCAGTATAACCAGTGTATCAGAGAGAGAGACTCTCCACCAGTATAACCAGTGGTATCAGAGAGAGAGACTCTCCACCAGTATAACCAGTGGTATCAGAGAGAGACTCTCCACCAGTATAACCAGTGGTATCAGAGAGAGAGACTCTCCACCAGTATAACCAGTGGTATCAGAGAGAGACTCTCCACCAGTATAACCAGTGGTATCAGAGAGAGAGAGACTCTCCACCAGTATAACCAGTGGTATCAGAGAGAGACTCTCCACCAGTATAACCAGTGGTATCAGAGAGAGAGACTCTCCACCAGTATAACCAGTGGTATCAGAGAGAGACTCTCCACCAGTATAACAGTGGTATCAGAGAGAGACTCTCCACCAGTATAACCACTGGTATCAGAGAGAGAGACTCTCCACCAGTATAACCAGTGGTATCAGAGAGAGAGACTTTCCACCAGTATAACCACTGGTATCAGAGAGAGAGACTCTCCACCAGTATAACCAGTGGTATCAGAGAGAGACTCTCCACCAGTATAACCAGTGGTATCAGAGAGAGAGAGAGACTCTCCACCAGTATAACCAGTGGTATCAGAGAGAGAGACTTTCCACCAGTATAACCACTGGTATCAGAGAGAGACTTTCCACCAGTATAACCAGTGGTATCAGAGAGAGACTTTCCACCAGTATAACCAGTGGTATCAGAGAGAGACTTTCCACCAGTATAACCAGTGGTATCAGAGAGAGACTTTCCACCAGTATAACCAGTGGTATCAGAGAGAGACTTTCCACCAGTATAACCAGTGGTATCAGAGAGAGAGAGACTCTCCACCAGTATAACCAGTGGTATCAGAGAGAGAGACTTTCCACCAGTATAACCAGTGGTATCAGAGAGAGAGACTCTCCACCAGTATAACCAGTGGTATCAGAGAGAGAGAGACTTTCCACCAGTATAACCAGTGGTATCAGAGAGAGAGACTTTCCACCAGTATAACCAGTGGTATCAGAGATAGAGACTCTCCACCAGTATAACCACTGGTATCAGAGAGAGAGAGACTTTCCACCAGTATAACCAGTGGTATCAGAGAGAGAGAGACTTTCCACCAGTATAACCACTGGTATCAGAGAGAGACTTTCCACCAGTATAACCAGTGGTATCAGAGAGAGACTCTCCACCAGTATAACCAGTGGTATCAGAGAGAGAGACTCTCCACCAGTATAACCAGTGGTATCAGAGAGAGAGAGACTCTCCACCAGTATAACCAGTGGTATCAGAGAGAGAGAGACTCTCCACCAGTATAACCAGTGGTATCAGAGAGAGAGACTCTCCACCAGTATAACCAGTGGTATCAGAGAGAGAGACTCTCCACCAGTATAACCAGTGGTATCAGAGAGAGAGACTCTCCACCAGTATAACCAGTGGTATCAGAGAGAGACTCTCCACCAGTATAACCAGTGGTATCAGAGAGAGAGAGACTCTCCACCAGTATAACCAGTGGTATCAGAGAGTAGACTTTCCACCAGGTATAACCAGTGGTATCAGAGAGAGACTTTCCACCAGTATAAACCAGTGGTATCAGAGAGAGAGACTCTCCACCAGTATAACCAGTGGTATCAGAGAGAGACTCTCCACCAGTATAACCAGTGGTATCAGAGAGAGAGACTCTCCACCAGTATAACCAGTGGTATCAGAGAGAGACTCTCCACCAGTATAACCAGTGGTATCAGAGAGAGACTTATCCACCAGTATAACCAGTGGTATCAGAGAGAGACTCTCCACCAGTATAACCAGTGGTATCAGAGAGAGAGACTCTCCACCAGTATAACCAGTGGTATCAGAGAGAGAGACTCTCCACCAGTATAACCAGTGGTATCAGAGAGAGAGACTCTCCACCAGTATAACCAGTGGTATCAGAGAGAGGAGACTCTCCACCAGTATAACCAGTGGTATCAGAGAGAGAGACTCTCCACAGTATAACCAGTGGTATCAGAGAGAGAGAGACTCTCCACCAGTATAACCAGTGGTATCAGAGAGAGAGAGACTCTCCACCAGTATAACCAGTGGTAATCAGAGAGAGAGAACTCTCCAACAAGTATAACCAGTGGTATCAGAGAGAGACTTTCCACCAGTATAACCAGTGGTATCAGAGAGAGAGAGACTCTCCACCAGTATAACCAGTGGTATCAGAGAGAGAGACCCTCCACCAGTATAAGCAGTGGTATCAGAGAGAGAGAGACTCTCCACCAGTATAACCAGTGGTATCAGAGAGAGAGAGACTCTCCACCAGTATAACAGTGGTATCAGAGAGAGAGACTCTCCACCAGTATAACCAGTCGGTATCAGAGAGAGACTCTCCCACCAGTATACCCCAGTGGTATCAGAGAGAGAGAGACTCTCCACCAGTATAACCAGTGGTATCAGAGAGAGACTTTCCACCAGTATAACCAGTGGTATCAGAGAGAGACTTTCCACCAGTATAACCAGTGGTATCAGAGAGAGAGACTCTCCACCAGTATAACCAGTGGTATCAGAGAGAGGACTTTCCACCAGTATAACCAGTGGTATCAGAGAGAGAGACTCTCCACCAGTATAACAGTGGTATCAGAGAGAGACTCTCCACCAGTATAACCAGTGGTATCAGAGAGAGACTTTCCACCAGTATAACCAGTGTGATCAGAGAGAGACTCTCCACCAGTATAACCAGTGGTATCAGAGAGAGAGACTCTCCACCAGTATAACCAGTGGTATCAGAAAGAGATACTCTCCACCAGTATAACCAGTGGTATCAGAGAGAGAGACTCTCCACCAGTATAACCAGTGGTATCAGAGAGAGAGAGACTCTCCACCAGTATAACCAGTGGTATCAGAGAGAGAGACTCTCCACAGTATACCAGTGGTATCAGAGAGAGAGAGACTCTTCCACCAGTATAACACAGTGGTAATCAGAGAGAGAGAGACTCTCCACCAGTATAACCAGTGGAATCAGAGAGAGAGACTCATCCACCAGTGTATAAACCAGTGGGTATCAGAGAGAGACTTCCACCAGTATAACCAGTGGTATCAGAGAGAGAGAGACTCTCCACCAGTATAACCAGTGGTATCAGAGAGAGAGACTCTCCACCAGTATAACCAGTGGTATCAGAGAGAGAGAGACTCTCCACCAGTATAACCAGTGGTATCAGAGAGAGACTCTCCACCAGTATAACCAGTGGTATCAGAGAGAGACTCTCCACCAGTATAACCAGTGGTATCAGAGAGAGACTCTCCACCAGTATAACCAGTGGTATCAGAGAGAGAGAGACTCTCCACCAGTATAACCAGTGGTATCAGAGAGAGAGACTCTCCACCAGTATAACCAGTGGTATCAGAGAGAGAGACTCTCCACCAGTATAACCAGTGGTATCAGAGAGAGAGACTCTCCACCAGTATAACCAGTGGTATCAGAGAGAGAGACTCTCCACCAGTATAACCAGTGGTATCAGAGAGAGAGACTCTCCACCAGTATAACCAGTGGTATCAGAGAGAGACTCTCCACCAGTATAACCAGTGGTATCAGAGAGAGACTTTCCACCAGTATAACCAGTGGTATCAGAGAGAGAGACTCTCCACCAGTATAACCAGTGGTATCAGAGAGAGACTTTCCACCAGTATAACCAGTGGTATCAGAGAGAGAGACTCTCCACCAGTATAACCAGTGGTATCAGAGAGAGACTCTCCACCAGTATAACCAGTGGTATCAGAGAGAGACTCTCCACCAGTATAACCAGTGGTATCAGAGAGAGACTCTCCACCAGTATAACCAGTGGTATCAGAGAGAGAGACTCTCCACCAGTATAACCAGTGGTATCAGAAAGAGATACTCTCCACCAGTATAACCAGTGGTATCAGAGAGAGAGGACTCTCCACCAGTATAACCAGTGGTATCAGAGGAGAGAGACTCTCCACCCAGTATAACCAGTGGTATCAGAGAGAGAGACTCTCCACCAGTATAACCAGTGGTATCAGAGAAGAGGACTCTCCACCAGTATAACCAGTGGTATCAGAGAGAGACTCTCCACCAGTATAACCAGTCGGATCAGGGAGAGTATAACCAGTGGATCAGAGAGGAGAGACTCTCCACCAGTATAACCAGTGGTAATCAGAGGAGAGACTCTCCACCAGTATAACCAGTGGTATCAAGAGAGAGACTCTCCACCAGTATAACCAGTGGTATCAGAGAGAGAGAGACTCTCCACCAGTATAACCAGTGGTATCAGAGAGAGAGACTCTCCACCAGTATAACCAGTGGTATCAGAGAGAGAGCTCTCCACCAGTAAACAGTGGTATCAGAGAGAGACTCTCCACCAGTATAACCAGTGGTATCAGAGAGAGAGACTCTCCACCAGTATAACCAGTGGTATCAGAGAGAGAGACTCTCCACCAGTATAACCAGTGGTATCAGAGAGGAGAGACTCTCCACCAGTATAACCAGTGGTATCAGAGAGAGAGACTCTCCACCAGTATAACCAGTGGTATCAGAGAGAGAGAACTCTCCACCAGTATAACAGTGGTATCAGAGAGAGAGACTCTCCACCAGTATAACCAGTGGTATCAGAGAGAGAGACTCTCCACCAGTATAACCAGTGGTATCAGAGAGAGAGACTCTCCACCAGTATAACCAGTGGTATCAGAGAGAGAGACTCTCCACCAGTATAACCAGTGGTATCAGAGAGAGAGACTCTCCACCAGTATAACCAGTGGTATCAGAGAGAGAGACTCTCCACCAGTATAACCAGTGGTATCAGAGAGAGAGACTCTCCACCAGTATAACCAGTGGTATCAGAGAGAGAGACTCTCCACCAGTATAACCAGTGGTATCAGAGAGAGACTCTCCACCAGTATAACCAGTGGTATCAGAGAGAGAGACTCTCCACCAGTATAACCAGTGGTATCAGAGAGAGACTCTCCACCAGTATAACCAGTGGTATCAGAGAGAGAGACTCTCCACCAGTATAACCAGTGGTATCAGAGAGAGACTCTCCACCAGTATAACCAGTGGTATCAGAGAGAGACTCTCCACCAGTATAACCAGTGGTATCAGAGAGAGACTCTCCACCAGTATAACCAGTGGTATCAGAGAGAGACTCTCCACCAGTATAACCAGTGGTATCAGAGAGAGAGACTCTCCACCAGTATAACCAGTGGTATCAGAGAGAGAGACTCTCCACCAGTATAACCAGTGGTATCAGAGAGAGAGACTCTCCACCAGTATAACCAGTGGTATCAGAGAGAGAGACTCTCCACCAGTATAACCAGTGGTATCAGAGAGAGAGACTCTCCACCAGTATAACCAGTGGTATCAGAGAGAGAGACTCTCCACCAGTATAACCAGTGGTATCAGAGAGAGAGACTCTCCACCAGTATAACCAGTGGTATCAGAGAGAGAGACTCTCCACCAGTATAACCAGTGGTATCAGAGAGAGAGACTCTCCACCAGTATAACCAGTGGTATCAGAGAGAGAGACTCTCCACCAGTATAACCAGTGGTATCAGAGAGAGAGACTCTCCACCAGTATAACCAGTGGTATCAGAGAGAGAGACTCTCCACCAGTATAACCAGTGGTATCAGAGAGAGACTCTCCACCAGTATAACCAGTGGTATCAGAGAGAGAGACTCTCCACCAGTATAACCAGTGGTATCAGAGAGAGACTCTCCACCAGTATAACCAGTGGTATCAGAGAGAGAGACTCTCCACCAGTATAACCAGTGGTATCAGAGAGAGACTCTCCACCAGTATAACCAGTGGTATCAGAGAGAGAGACTCTCCACCAGTATAACCAGTGGTATCAGAGAGAGACTCTCCACCAGTATAACCAGTGGTATCAGAGAGAGACTCTCCACCAGTATAACCAGTGGTATCAGAGAGAGAGACTCTCCACCAGTATAACCAGTGGTATCAGAGAGAGAGACTCTCCACCAGTATAACCAGTGGTATCAGAGAGAGAGACTCTCCACCAGTATAACCAGTGGTATCAGAGAGAGACTCTCCACCAGTATAACCAGTGGTATCAGAGAGAGAGACTCTCCACCAGTATAACCAGTGGTATCAGAGAGAGACTCTCCACCAGTATAACCAGTGGTATCAGAGAGAGAGACTCTCCACCAGTATAACCAGTGGTATCAGAGAGAGAGACTCTCCACCAGTATAACCAGTGGTATCAGAGAGAGACTCTCCACCAGTATAACCAGTGGTATCAGAGAGAGAGACTCTCCACCAGTATAACCAGTGGTATCAGAGAGAGACTCTCCACCAGTATAACCAGTGGTATCAGAGAGAGAGACTCTCCACCAGTATAACCAGTGGTATCAGAGAGAGACTCTCCACCAGTATAACCAGTGGTATCAGAGAGAGAGACTCTCCACCAGTATAACCAGTGGTATCAGAGAGAGAGACTCTCCACCAGTATAACCAGTGGTATCAGAGAGAGAGACTCTCCACCAGTATAACCAGTGGTATCAGAGAGAGACTCTCCACCAGTATAACCAGTGGTATCAGAGAGAGACTCTCCACCAGTATAACCAGTGGTATCAGAGAGAGACTCTCCACCAGTATAACCAGTGGTATCAGAGAGAGAGACTCTCCACCAGTATAACCAGTGGTATCAGAGAGAGAGACTCTCCACCAGTATAACCAGTGGTATCAGAGAGAGACTCTCCACCAGTATAACCAGTGGTATCAGAGAGAGAGACTCTCCACCAGTATAACCAGTGGTATCAGAGAGAGAGACTCTCCACCAGTATAACCAGTGGTATCAGAGAGAGAGACTCTCCACCAGTATAACCAGTGGTATCAGAGAGAGAGACTCTCCACCAGTATAACCAGTGGTATCAGAGAGAGACTCTCCACCAGTATAACCAGTGGTATCAGAGAGAGAGACTCTCCACCAGTATAACCAGTGGTATCAGAGAGAGACTCTCCACCAGTATAACCAGTGGTATCAGAGAGAGACTCTCCACCAGTATAACCAGTGGTATCAGAGAGAGAGACTCTCCACCAGTATAACCAGTGGTATCAGAGAGAGACTCTCCACCAGTATAACCAGTGGTATCAGAGAGAGACTCTCCACCAGTATAACCAGTGGTATCAGAGAGAGACTCTCCACCAGTATAACCAGTGGTATCAGAGAGAGACTCTCCACCAGTATAACCAGTGGTATCAGAGAGAGAGACTCTCCACCAGTATAACCAGTGGTATCAGAGAGAGAGACTCTCCACCAGTATAACCAGTGGTATCAGAGAGAGAGACTCTCCACCAGTATAACCAGTGGTATCAGAGAGAGACTCTCCACCAGTATAACCAGTGGTATCAGAGAGAGACTCTCCACCAGTATAACCAGTGGTATCAGAGAGAGAGACTCTCCACCAGTATAACCAGTGGTATCAGAGAGAGAGACTCTCCACCAGTATAACCAGTGGTATCAGAGAGAGAGACTCTCCACCAGTATAACCAGTGGTATCAGAGAGAGAGACTCTCCACCAGTATAACCAGTGGTATCAGAGAGAGACTCTCCACCAGTATAACCAGTGGTATCAGAGAGAGACTCTCCACCAGTATAACCAGTGGTATCGAGAGAGAGACTCTCCACCAGTATAACCAGTGGTATCAGAGAGAGACTCTCCACCAGTATAACCAGTGGTATCAGAGAGAGACTCTCCACCAGTATAACCAGTGGTATCAGAGAGAGAGACTCTCACCAGTATAACCAGTGGTATCAGAGAGAGACTCTCCACCAGTATAACCAGTGGTATCAGAGAGAGAGAGACTCTCCACCAGTATAACCAGTGGTATCAGAGAGAGAGACTCTCCACCAGTATAACCAGTGGTATCAGAGAGAGAGAGACTCTCCACCAGTATAACCAGTGGTATCAGAGAGAGACTCTCCACCAGTATAACCAGTGGTATCAGAGAGAGACTCTCCACCAGTATAACCAGTGGTATCAGAGAGAGAGACTCTCCACCAGTATAACCAGTGGTATCAGAGAGAGACTCTCCACCAGTATAACCAGTGGTATCCAGAGAGAGACTCTCCACCAGTATAACCAGTGGTATCAGAGAGAGAGACTCTCCACCAGTATAAACCAGTGGTATCAGAGAGAGAGACTCTCCACCAGTATAACCAGTGGTATCAGAGAGAGAGAGACTCTCCACAGTATAACCAGTGGTATCAGAGGAGAGACTCTCCACCAGTATAACCAGTGGTATCAGAGAGAAGAACTCTCCACCAGTATAACCAGTGGTATCAGGAAGAGAGAGACCTCTCCACCAGTATAAACCAGTGGTATCAGAGAGAGAGACTCTCCACCAGTATAACAGTGGTATCAGAGAGAGAGGACTCTCCACCAGTATAACCAGTGTATCAGAGAGAGAGACTCTCCACCAGTATAACCAGTGGTATCAGAGGAGAGGACTCTCCACCAGTATAACCAGTGTATCAGAGAGAGAGAATGACTCTCCACCATATAACCAGTGGTATCAGAGAGAGAGACTATCCACCAGTATAAACCAGTGGTATCGAGAGAGAGAGACTTCCACCAGTATAACCAGTGGTATCAGAGAGAGAGACTCTCCACCAGTTATAACCAGTGGTATCAGAGAGAGAGACTCTCCACCAGTATAACCAGTGGTATCAGAGAGAGAGACTCTCCACCAGTATAACCAGTGGTATCAGAGAGAGAGACTCTCCACCAGTATAACCAGTGGTATCAGAGAGAGAGACTTTCCACCAGTATAACCAGTGGTATCAGAGAGAGAGACTCTCCACCAGTATAACCAGTGGTATCAGAGAGAGACTCTCCACCAGTATAACCAGTGGTATCAGAGAGAGACTCTCCACCAGTATAACCAGTGGTATCAGAGAGAGACTCTCCACCAGTATAACCAGTGGTATCAGAGAGAGACTCTCCACCAGTATAACCAGTGGATCAGAGAGAGACTCCACCAGTATAACCAGTGGTATCAGAGAGAGACTCTCCACAGTATAACCAGTGGTATCAGAGAGAGACTCTCCACCAGTATAACCAGTGGGATCAGAGGAGAGAGACTCTCCACCAGTATAACCAGTGGTATCAGAGAGAGACTCTCCCACCAAGATAACCAGTGGTATCAGAGAGAGACTCTCCACCAGTATAACCAGTGGTATCAAGAGAGAGACTCTCCACCAGTATAACCAGTGGTATCAGAGAGAGACTCTCCACCAGTATAACCAGTGGTATCAGAGAGAGAGACTCTCACCAGTATAACCAGTGGTATCAAGAGAGAGACTCTCCACCAGTATAACCAGTGGTATCAGAGAGAGACTCTCCACCAGTATAACCAGTGGTATCAGAGAGAGACTCTCCACCAGTATAACCAGTGGTATCAGAGAGAGACTCTCCACCAGTATAACCAGTGGTATCAGAGAGAGAGACTCTCCACCAGTATAACCAGTGGTATCAGAGAGAGAGACTCTCCACCAGTATAACCAGTGGTATCAGAGAGAGACTCTCCACCAGTATAACCAGTGGTATCAGAGAGAGACTCTCCACCAGTATAACCAGTGGTATCAGAGAGAGACTCTCCACCAGTATAACCAGTGGTATCAGAGAGAGAGACTCTCCACCAGTATAACCAGTGGTATCAGAGAGGAGACTCTCCACCAGTATAACCAGTGGTATCAGAGAGAGACTCTCCACCAGTATAACCAGTGGTATCAGAGAGAGACTCTCCACCAGTATAACCAGTGGTATCAGAGAGAGACTCTCCACCAGTATAACCAGTGGTATCAGAGAGAGAGACTCTCCACCAGTATAACCAGTGGTATCAGAGAGAGAGACTCTCCACCAGTATAACCAGTGGTATCAGAGAGAGAGAGACTCTCCACCAGTATAACCAGTGGTATCAGAGAGAGAGACTCTCCACCAGTATAACCAGTGGTATCAGAGAGAGAGACTCTCCACCAGTATAACCAGTGGTATCAGAGAGAGAGACTCTCCACCAGTATAACCAGTGGTATCAGAGAGAGGACTCTCCACCAGTATAACCAGTGGTATCAGAGAGAGAGACTCTCCACCAGTATAACCAGTGGTATCAGAGAGAGAGACTCTCCACCAGTATAACCAGTGGTATCAGAGAGAGACTCTCCACCAGTATAACCAGTGGTATCAGAGAGAGAGACTCTCCACCAGTATAACCAGTGGTATCAGAGAGAGAGACTCTCCACCAGTATAACCAGTGGTATCAGAGAGAGACTCTCCACCAGTATAACCAGTGGTATCAGAGAGAGAGACTCTCCACCAGTATAACCAGTGGTATCAGAGAGAGAGACTCTCCACCAGTATAACCAGTGGTATCAGAGAGAGAGACTCGTCCAACAGTATAACCAGTGGTATCAGAGAGACGAGAGACTCTCCACCAGTATAACCAGTGGTATCAGAGAGAGAGACTCTCCACCAGTATAACCAGTGGTATCAGAGAGAGACTCTCCACCAGTATAACCAGTGGTATCAGAGAGAGACTCTCCACCAGTATAACCAGTGGTATCAGAGAGAGACTCTCCACCAGTTTAACCAGTGGTATCAGAGAGAGACTCTCCACCAGTATAACCAGTGGTATCAGAGAGAGACTCTCCACCAGTATAACCAGTGGTATCAGAGAGAGAGAGACTCTCCACCAGTATAACCAGTGGTATCAGAGAGAGAGAGACTCTCCACCAGTATAACCAGTGGTATCAGAGAGAGAGAGACTCTCCACCAGTATAACCAGTGGTATCAGAGAGAGAGAGACTCTCCACCAGTATAACCAGTGGTATCAGAGAGAGAGAGACTCTCCACCAGTATAACCAGTGTATCAGAGAGAGGACTCTCACCAGTATAACCAGTGGTATCAGAGAGAGAGACTCTCCACCAGTATAACCAGTGGTATCAGAGAGAGAGAGACTCTCCACCAGTATAACCAGTGGTATCAGAGAGAGAGAGACTCTCCACCAGTATAACCAGTGGTATCAGAGAGAGAGAGACTCTCCACCAGTATAACCAATGGTATCAGAGAGAGAGACTCTCCACCAGTATAACCAGTGGTATCAGAGAGAGACTCTCCACCAGTATAACCAGTGGTATCAGAGAGAGAGACTCTTCCACCAGTATAACCAGTGGTATCAGAGAGAGACTCTCCACCAGTATAACCAGTGGTATCAGAGAGAGAGACTCTCCACCAGTATAACCAGTGGTATCAGAGAGAGAGAGACTCTCCACCAGTATAACCAGTGGTATCAGAGAGAGAGACTCTCCACCAGTATAACCAGTGGTATCAGAGAGAGAGACTCTCCACCAGTATAACCAGTGGTATCAGAGAGAGAGACTCTCCCACCAGTATAACCAGTGGTATCAGAGAGAGAGACTCTCCACCAGTATAACCAGTGGTATCAGAGAGAGAGACTCTCCACCAGTATAACCAGTGGTATCAGAGAGAGAGAGACTCTCCACCAGTATAACCAGTGGTATCAGAGAGAGACTCTCCACCAGTATAACCAGTGGTATCAGAGAGAGACTCTCCACCAGTATAACCAGTGGTATCAGGAGAGAGACTCCCACCAGTATAACCAGTGGTATCAGAGAGAGAGACTTCCACCAGTATAACCAGTGGTATCAGAGAGAGACTCTCCACCAGTATAACCAGTGGTATCAGAGAGAGACTCTCCACCAGTATAACAGTGGTATCAGAGAGAGACTCTCCACCAGTATAACCAGTGGTATCAGAGAGAGACTCTCCACCAGTATAACCAGTGGTATCAGAGAGAGACTCTCCACCAGTATAACAGTGTATCAGAGAGAGACTCTCCACCAGTATAACCAGTGGTATCAGAGAGAGAGACTCTCCACCAGTATAACCAGTGGTATCAGAGAGAGAGACTCTCCACCAGTATAACCCAGTGGTATCAGAGAGAGACTCTCCACCAGTATAACCAGTGGTATCAGAGAGAGACTCTCCACCAGTATAACCAGTGGTATCAGAGAGAGACTCTCCACCAGTATAACCAGTGGTATCAGAGAGAGACTTTCCACCAGTATACCAGTGGTATCAGAGAGAGAGACTCTCCACCAGTATAACCCAGTGGGTATCAGAGAGAGACTCTCCACCAGTATAACCAGTGGTATCAGAGAGAGACTCTCCACCAGTATAACCAGTGGTATCAGAGAGAGACTCTCCACCAGTATAACCAGTGGTATCAGAGAGAGGACTCTCCACCAGTATAACCAGTGGTATCAGAGAGAGAGGACCTCTCCACCAGTATAACCAGTGGTATCAGAGAGAGACTCTCCACCAGTATAACCAGTGGTTATCAGAGAGAGACTCTCCACCAGTATAACCAGTGGTATCAGAGAGAGACTCTCCACCAGTATAACCAGTGGTATCAGAGAGAGACTCTCCACCAGTATAACCAGTGGTATCAAGAGAGAGACTTTCCACCAGTTATAACCAGTGGTATCAGAGAGAGAGACTTTCCACCAGTATAACCAGTGGTATCAGAGAGAGGACTCTCCACCAGTATAACCAGTGGTATCAGAGAGAGAGACTCTCCACCAGTATAACCAGTGGTATCAGAGAGAGACTCTCCACCAGTATAACCAGTGGTATCAGAGAGAGACTCTCCACCAGTATAACAGTGGTATCAGAGAGAGAGACTCTCCACCAGTATAACCAGTGGTATCAGAGAGAGAGACTCTCCACCAGTATAACCAGTGGTATCAGAGAGAGACTCTCCACCAGTATAACCAGTGGTATCAGAGAGAGACTCTCCACCAGTATAACCAGTGGTATCAGAGAGAGAGAGACTCTCCACCAGTATAACCAGTGGTATCAGAGAGAGACTCTCCACCAGTATAACCAGTGGTATCAGAGAGAGAGAGACTCTCCACCAGTATAACCAGTGGTATCAGAGAGAGACTCTCCACCAGTATAACCAGTGGTATCAGAGAGAGACTCTCCACCAGTATAACCAGTGGTATCAGAGAGAGACTCTCCACCAGTATAACCAGTGGTATCAGAGAGAGAGACTCTCCACCAGTATAACCAGTGGTATCAGAGAGAGACTCTCCACCAGTATAACCAGTGGTATCAGAGAGAGAGAGGACTCTCACCAGTATAACCAGTGGTATCAGAGAGAGAGAGACTCTCCACCAGTATAACCAGTGGTATCCGAGAGAGACTCTCCCACCAGTATAACCAGTGGTATCAGAGAGAGAGAGACTCTCCACCAGTATAACCAGTGGTATCAGAGAGAGACTCCTCCACCAGTATAACCAGTGGTATCAGAGAGAGAGGAGACTCTCCACCAGTATAACCAGTGGTATCAGAGAGAGACTCTCCACCAGTATAACCAGTGGTATCAGAGAGAGACTCTCCACCAGTATAACCAGTGGTATCAGAGAGAGACTCTCCACCAGTATAACCAGTGGTATCAGAGAGAGACTCTCCACCAGTATAACCAGTGGTATCAGAGAGAGACTCTCCACCAGTATAACCAGTGGTATCAGAGAGAGACTCTACCAGCCACCAGTATAACCAGTGGTATCAGAGAGAGACTCTCCACCAGTATAACCAGTGGTATCAGAGAGAGACTCTCCACCAGTATAACCAGTGGTATCAGAGAGAGAGACTCTCCACCAGTATAACCAGTGGTATCAGAGAGAGAGACTCTCCACCAGTATAACCAGTGGTATCAGAGAGAGAGACTCTCCACCAGTATAACCAGTGGTATCAGAGAGAGAGACTCTCCACCAGTATACCAGTGGTATCAGAGAGAGAGACTCTCCACCAGTATAACCAGTGGTATCAGAGAGAGACTCTCCACCAGTATAACCAGTGGTATCAGGAGAGAAGACTCTCCACCAGTATACCAGTGTAAGAGAGAGACTCTCCACCAGTATAACCAGTGGTATCAGAGAGAGACTCTCCACCAGTATAAACCAGTGGTATCAGAGAGAGACTCTCCACCAGTATAACCAGTGGTATCAGGAGAGAGACTCTCCACCAGTATAACCAGTGGTATCAGAGAGAGAGAGACTCTCCACCAGTATAACCAGTGGTATCAGAGAGAGAGACTCTCCACCAGTATAACCAGTGGTATCAGAGAGAGACTCTCCACCAGTATAACCAGTGGTATCAGAGAGAGAGAGACTCTCCACCAGTATAACCAGTGGTATCAGAGAGAGACTCTCCACCAGTATAACCAGTGGTATCAGAGAGAGAGAGACTCTCCACCAGTATAACCAGTGGTATCAGAGAGAGTCTATTTAATTTATCTTGTTTTCTATGTTCAAAATGTTTGAAAATGTGTTTTCTAGTTTTATGCTCATTAATTCATTGTGGATTTATGGTGGAACTTTGAGAGTTGATTTTGATATGCCACATAATTTAATTTCTCACACAAGAACATTAATTAAGAGTCTGTAATAGAATGTCACTCATCCAGTCTCACAGTAAGAGTAGGTTTTATTACTCAATTATGCTGAGTCATTAACTGAAATTCATTATTACACTTCTCTACCCACCCTCCCCCCTCCCTCCCTCCCCCACCACCTCCCTCTCTCCCCCCTCCCTCCCTTCCCACCCTCCCTCTCCCTCCCTCCCCCACCACCTCCCTCTCTCCCCCCTCCCTCCCTTCCCACCCTCCCTCTCCCTACCTCCCCCACCACCTCCCTCTCTCCCCCCTCCCTCCCTCCCTTCCCACCCTCCCTCCCTCTCCCTCCCTCCCCCACCACCTCCCTCTCTCCCTCCCCCGTCCCTCCCTCCCCCACCACCTCCCTCCCTCCCTCCCCCACCACCTCCCTCTCTCCCTCCCCCGTCCCTCCCTCCCCCACCACCTCCCTCTCTCCCCCCCTTCCCATCTCCCTCCTCCCTCTCACTGGGAAGAAAGAAGGGAGGGAGGATCCAGAACATCTGAGGCGGTTGGTTGGTTGCTAACCAACCAGTTAAACAGGAACAACTAGACAAGCAGAGGAAAGAGAGGACACATGGAGGATGGAGACGTTGATAAAGCACATTCCAGAAACCTTGTTCCTTACATAATAAACTAGTTAACATTTTACTGTACGTTGCTCTGTAACACTTTTCATGAAGTTGCTCTGTAACCCTTTACATTAAGTTGCTTTGTAACCCTTTACATTAAGTTGCTTTGTAACCCTTTACATTAAGTTGCTCTGTAACACTACATTAAGTTGCTTTGTAACACTCTACATTAAGTTGCTCTGTAACACTACATTAAGTTGCTCTGTAACACTCTACATTAAGTTGCTTTGTAACACTACATTAAGTTGCTTTGTAACACTCTACATTAAGTTGCTTTGTAACACTCTACATTAAGTTGCTTTGTAACACTCTACATTAAGTTGCTTTGTAACACTCTACATTAAGTTGCTTTGTAACACTACATTAAGTTGCTTTGTAACACTCTACATTAAGTTGCTTTGTAACACTACATTAAGTTGCTTTGTAACACTACATTAAGTTGCTTTGTAACACTACATTAAGTTGCTTTGTAACACTCTACATTAAGTTGCTTTGTAACACTCTACATTAAGTTGCTCTGTAACACTCTACATTAAGTTGCTCTGTAACACTTTTCATGAAGTTGCTCTGTAACACTCTACATTAAGTTGCTTTGTAACCCTTTACATTAAGTTGCTTTGTAACCCTTTACATTAAGTTGCTCTGTAACACTACATTAAGTTGCTTTGTAACACTCTACATTAAGTTGCTCTGTAACACTACATTAAGTTGCTCTGTAACACTCTACATTAAGTTGCTTTGTAACACTACATTAAGTTGCTTTGTAACCCTTTACATTAAGTTGCTTTGTAACCCTTTACATTAAGTTGCTCTGTAACACTACATTAAGTTGCTTTGTAACACTCTACATTAAGTTGCTCTGTAACACTCTACATTAAGTTGCTCTATAACACTCTACATTAAGTTGCTCTGTAACACTACATTAAGTTGCTTTGTAACACTCTACATTAAGTTGCTCTGTAACACTACATTAAGTTGCTTTGTAACACTTTACATTAAGTTGCTCTGTAACACTACATTAAGTTGCTTTGTAACACTCTACATTAAGTTGCTCTATAACACTCTACATTAAGTTGCTCTGTAACACTACATTAAGTTGCTTTGTAACACTCTACATTAAGTTGCTCTGTAACACTACATTAAGTTGCTCTGTAACACTACATTAAGTTGCTCTGTAACACTACATTAAGTTGCTCTGTAACACTACATTAAGTTGCTCTGTAACACTACATTAAGTTGCTCTGTAACACTACATTAAGTTGCTTTGTAACACTCTACATTAAGTTGCTCTGTAACACTACATTAAGTTGCTTTGTAACACTTTACATTAAGTTGCTCTGTAACACTACATTAAGTTGCTCTGTAACACTACATTAAGTTGCTTTGTAACACTCTACATTAAGTTGCTCTGTAACACTACATTAAGTTGCTCTGTAACACTCTACATTAAGTTGCTCTGTAACACTTTACATTAAGTTGCTCTGTAACACTCTACATTAAGTTGCTCTGTAACACTACATTAAGTTGCTCTGTAACACTCTACATTAAGTTGCTCTGTAACACTACATTAAGTTGCTCTGTAACACTCTACGGGAAGTTGCTCTCATACAGTGGTAGTAAACTAGTAAAAACTACAAGTCATGTATTCACGTACATTCACTTAGTGACCGAACATACACACTAGAACTCTAGAAACAGAACAATATATATATATGTACAGGTTATATGTCTATGCAACACCTCTCATGTTCACCATGTAGCCTACACAACTATATAGGCCCTGTATCAGATCCTCCAATACTGTACATTCCTTGTGTAACGGATGTGAAACGGCTAGCTAGTTAGCGGTGGTGCTGGTGTAACGGATGTGAAACGGCTAGCTAGTTAGCGGTGTGCGCTAAATAGCGTTTCAATCGGTGACGTCACTCTGAGACCTGAAGTAGTAGTTCCCCTTGCTCTGCAAGGGCCGCGGCTTTTGTGGAGCGATGGGTAACGATGCTTCGTGGGTGACTGTTGTTGATGTGTGCAGAGGGTCCCTGGTTCGTGCCCGGGTATGGGCAAGGGAACGGTCTAAAGTTATACTGTTACACTTGTCCATTATAAACTGTAGACATTGTTCTCTTCACAGTAGAGAAAGCAGAGCTAACTCTCTCTCCCTGGTGTTGGTATAGCAGGGCCTCTACGTGGTGTCAGTGGTAAGACAACCCCTCAGTGTTTCCGTGCCCCAAGTCTCTCTTTACAGCAATCAATCCCCGACCCATGCTCATCTTTACCTGCAAGTCGGTCTTGCTCCTTCAACCTGCCAGGGACTCACATGAATTATTTGCCGAGGATACTGAAGGCATTTGATAGTGCACTTTCTCTCGGTGTCTTGGTGTCTCTTTCTGTCTCGGTGCCTCTCATGTGTCTCTGTGTCAGTCTCTGTTTCTGTCTCCCTTTCTTTGTTTGTCAGAATGTACCACGTGCCGGTAGGACATAAAAAAGACTTTGGCACATGATGTGTTGGTTATCTAGTCCTTCTAATGAAGTAACTGTAGTCTGTACTTGTAAATGTCACTGAAGTTCTCATTAAACAGGTAAAACAACTTCCAACCAGAAACACACAACAATGGTCTCCATGAGAGGTGCTGGGATTACAACCCTCACCATTCTTTATTCAGGACTTGTTGCCAACAACATATGGGGCAGTTCTATGGTGAGCATCGGTAGTTATAGACCTATGGTAATGGGGTGAATATGGAGGCTGGTTCACAGGGACCTCTTTTTCTTTTGATCTTAGGACCAATATTTCAACCATTATTAACCAAACCACCATCATAAAGTGGATAAATGTAGGAAATAAGACGTTTCCTCTCAGTCCATAAACGATCACTTTATTTGCAGACACCAGAGTGACTGAACCAGCCCTGTTTCCTTCAGTGACTTAATGAGATCCTGTCCAGGGCATTGAGTACAAACAGGAATACAAGGAACACACTGGACAAGTTCAAACTATATGGCACTACAGTATATATATATATATATTGACAGAATGGACAATGTGACATGTTTCAGTTAATTAAGTGCAATACATTGTCTTCATGAGAGCATGAGTGAAGAGAAAATTAGACCATACAATAACAAGAAATAGTGCGCAATGACGCACCATACATATGCACGAGCCATATGGCTCTGGCTTTGTGGGCTATGCCAATATAATCCAAGGAAGTGTGGCAGCTACCATTGCCATCAATGTGAATATCACAAGCAGAACGACCAAGCAACGTGCTGTTGTACAAATCTTGACGCGCCGTCTCCTGCGGTTGGGTTGGAGAACAACAGGCATAGTGTCCAGGCTCACGGCATCTTCATCAGCCATGGGTCGGCCCTGGGCACTGATGATGAAAATCTGAGAGTTTCTGTGGTCGGGAGTGATCAGTGACAGTATCCGTCGACTCCTGCATCTCTCTGAAATACACCTAAAACGTCTCACAATCCAGCTCAGTCCGCTTGAATCAGACGGTGAACTACTATGCCCTGACGCGCGTCGTGCTTCATGGTGATGCTGTGGGTTACCAGGTGTTGGTGGAGGGACAGGAACCTTCAAGGTCTGCCCGCCTCCTTCCTCGCCCTCTTTCCCCGGGGCGAGAGGAACCCCAACCTCCTGTTGCTTCTTGATGAAAGTCAGGTGTCGGCAGACGGGACAGATGATGGTGTCTCTGATGACGCCGTCCCTGTTGATACTGACCAAGGTTTTGACCAGACAGTCGTGGCAGAAAACGTGTCCGCAGCTCAGGGTCCTCTCGGTGCCGGAGAGACTTTCATAACACACGGGACACTCTGAGTCCTCCTGGCTCTGCGAGTCCCGTTCCTCTGCTTGATGTCCGTCTAATGGTGTCATCCTGGAGCCTTTACGCGCTGCCTGGCAGTGCTATCCACACCGCTGGTGCACCATGGAATCACCAAAAATCCTAATAACAGCTGTGTGCGACACCACGGGATTTGACTATAGCTCCAACAGCGAGAATAAAGCTGATTTCATTAGGCTAAGATCCCGAACCTATCTGCCTGGAAGTCTGTTGCACTGGCTGAGTGAAAACAAAACACGTGCCACTCCTCCCGTACAGGGCAGTGTCTCCGTCTCAGGGAGGGCTGTCATCTATACCAATAGGCTACACCTGTGTGACTCGCTGCTCTTCTGGTGCGTTCAGTTTCCCCTGAGTGACAAAATCAGACAAACAGGATTTGGAATGTTTGAGAAAGAACACTGCAAATGTAATTCCAGTGACATTCATGTCCCACCATTCTCCAAACCACGCAGTCTGACCCACAGAACAGATAAACTATGTGTTGTTGAGGGGTGACTTCATAGAAATGCCTTGTAATTCATTTGATATTGGTGCGCACCCTTACGAAAAAGATTGCAGTATAACTGCCATTAGAGTGAGTATAATTGCAGTATGCTGCAAATACTGTGTACAAAATAACACAGTTCTTCTACTGCAGTAATTCTTCCAGTGCAACTGCAGTTAGTTACAGTGCAGTATAACTCACTGCAGTTAGTTACAGTGCAGTATAACTCACTGCAGTTATTCTGCAATTACTGCGTCCAAAATACCAGAGTCAAATACACGTTTACTGCAGTTTCAAAACTGCAACCATTTTTTGTAAGGGCATAGCCAATAAGCTAAACATAAAATAAATACTGGCCCACTGAATACAACATTTTGGCTATATCCACTCAAATACGAAATACTCGCAACCGGCTACTATGGGAAGTGCAGTATTGCTACAACTATTCGACTATTAAATTCATTTCTAGGATGCCTGTGAATGAGGATTTGATAGACCCTATGCGGTCTCTATGGAGGCTACTGCCTACACATCATCTGACTGCACTGCATTACTAATTTCTCAGCATAATAGCGCCACCTTGTGGTCAGGACGAGGCGAATCAGAGGTCCAACCCTGGAGCGTCACATTTGACGTACGTATGATTTCATCACGTGCCACCGCGTCGGAAGTTACGTTACTTCCGAGAGTCGCGTTGGCGTTTTCTAAACACAGACAGACATTTCGATGAAGACAGTCCAGGTCAGAAGATGTGGCGACTGTAACTGAATCTGGAGCCAGACACACGGATTGGACATGCCCAGGTTAGGACATTGATTTACATTGCTAGCTGGTTAACCCGTGTTTTCGACTTGAGCAGGCTTTGAACAACGAGCAGCCAGCGGCTCACCAAACCAGTGACAGCTGAAAATAGGTTGTTGAACTTGCCGTTTGGTGCCATGTTAGTCTTGCTAGCTAATCATTGTGTATTTGATTTAGCGACACTGATGTTGACGAGCTAATGGCTTCCCTTTCTGGCTTACTAGTTACACATGTTTTACTGTGGGGAAACAAACAGACAGTATCAGACAGTGTTTGACATGTTGTGTTGTCTAGTGGTGGTTTCGTATGACAAGCGAAAAAAGCCGGTTACTAGTAACGTTACCAGCCGGTGTCATCCCTGGAACCAGTTAGAGGTGATTAACGTTAGGACTGAGTGATTACCGGTCTCGTTGCCTGTGGATACCACGTCCTATTTATTCCGCCTCTCCTTGTCCTTCACTGACCGTACATGGTCAGCCGACTACTGTAAACTAAATACAGTTGATCTTAGCTAATGTAATAATGTGGCATTTAGCCTAGAATGTTTCTTACCACCAAATATTCAGGGAATGTAAATGTTGTTTATCATCATAGGGGTGGATGTGTCTTAATTCTACATAGAGTAAGAATTTCACCTAAAATTGTAGCTACAGCTTTGTTCTGTGGAGTCTTAAGCTGCTGCTGTGAAAGCCAATGTAATGATGCCAGCCGGTAGCCACATGCAGTTAGCTAGTATAAAAACGGTCTAAGATCTCTACCAAATAAGGCATTCCCCAGGGTCTCACAACCACCGTAACTCTGAGACTGGATGTCACAACAGGGAGTATGTCTGGTCTGCTGCACAGCCTGCCTACTATACACACTGCTACACAGCGGAGCCCTGAACCCTCAAATAGCCTGTCCCAGACCTCTGGTGGAAGTGGGAGGATTTTAGTTTCCTAGGAAATAACGTAACTCACAGAGAATTTGGTGTGGGCCCGCGTAGTGCGTCAGCCACTCTCACTCTGAGTAAACAGCCAGACAGAGAGATGTCATCTGCATCAGAGGGAAAGAGGAATCCAAGAGGAGAGTGGACAGGAAAACCACAGACTCAACTACCTTCCTCTTTTGGCTAGTTTGCCTGCCCTGTTCTAAACCATGGGTAAATATAACCAGATGGTTCCTCTGCTGTTGGCTTGGTAGTAGTCTACATATTGTGGCCCAAATGGTACCCTATTCCCTATATAGTGTGCTTCTTTTGACCAAGGCTTCACTGCTCTGGTCAAAAGTAGTGCACTTAATAGTGAGTAGGTTGCCATTTGGGACACGAGCCCATGTGTTCTGCACACCAGGATGCCACCCAACATGCCTGCACTGGAATGGGTACAAAAACAGAGAGAAAACAAATGTCTACCTTTTCCTGAAGCTGAGTCTTCTGTGCTGAAAATCACTGTCAGTGAGTGAACCTGGTATTCTTTCATATCCTGGTTTGTTGTTTGTAAATGAACACACAACACTACTGCCAGCTGAGTGTAACCTAAAGATTTGTCTTATTTATCACCATGGAAACGGCAGCTAGTCTGTTATTGAGACTCACATTCACGTCTTTTGCTTCTCTGTGATAAAGGGATGAATGGAGAGACTTGTGTTTTCAAACCTTCCTCTCTCATAGCTCCGACTGAGATTTCACCTCAGTGGACATGTTGTTCACGTGGTAGCCTAATAACATTACATCATGTTGGCTATACTATCATTAGCCTAGTTCAGCTAAGTATAGCTAACATCATGTTGGCTATACTATCATTAGCCCAGTTCAGCTAAGGTCATCATGTTAGCTATACTATCATTAGCCCAGTTCAGCTAAGGTCATCATGTTAGCTATACTATCATTAGCCCAGTTCAGCTAAGGTCATCATGTTAGCTATACTATCATTAGCCTAGTTCAGCTAGTATCTTAGACTAGGCTATGTTGACAGTATCAAAACCAATCCTAGTTCAGCTAGTATCTTAGACTAGGCTATGTTGACAGTACCAAAACCAATCCTAGTTCAGCTAGTATGTTAGACTAGGCTATGTTGACAGTACCAAAACCAATCCAGTTATGTCAGTAAATTGCATCACCATGCTTCAGTCTCCACCTTGGTGTTGTTGACATTCTCCTCAGGCCTCCACAGTTTCCTGAGTGAGTCCCAGTAGTAGTGGTGTAACGACACAGTTTCCTGAGTGAGTCCCAGTAGTAGTGGTGTAACGACACAGTTTCCTGAGTGAGTCCCAGTAGTAGTGGTGTAACGACACAGTTTCCTAAGTGAGTCCCAGTAGTAGTGGTGTAACGACACAGTTTCCTGAGTGAGTCCCAGTAGTAGTGGTGTAACGACACAGTTTCCTGAGTGAGTCACAGTAGTAGTGGTGTAATGACACAGTTTGCTGAGCTGCCTAACACACACACACACACACGCATGCTCTGCACACCATCTCATACCATACATACACCTAGGGTAATGTGAGAGAGAACAGCTTTTCTCCCTTTGACCCCATGACCCCTGGGACCTGTCTAACTGACAGATGACTCTCCCTTGTTAACTGAATTAAAAGCCATTTGACATTCTGTTTAGCAGAGTGTAGTATAGAGGACGGTGCTGGTGTTGGGGTGGCTGACCAGACCGCTGACACATCCGTCTGTTAGAGTGCTGGCCTGCTGTTGGGGTGGCTGACCAGGCCGCTGACCCATCCGTCTGTTAGAGGGCTGGCCTGGTGCTGGTGTTGGGGTGGCTGACCAGGCCGCTGACCCATCCGTCTGTTAGAGGGCTGGCCTGGTGCTGGTGTTGGGGTGGCTGACCAGGCCGCTGACCCATCCGTCTGTTAAAGCTACAATATGTCAAAAAGCTACAACATTTTTGGGAGGCGATCTGACCAAATTCACATAGAAATGTGAGTTATAGATCTGTCATTCCCGTTGAAAGCACGTCTAAGAAGCAGTGGGTCTGTTCTATCTGTGCTATTTCTATGCTTCCCGTTCTGCATTTTCGTTTATGCGTCTTTTACTTTCGGTTTTGGACACCAGCTTCAAACAGCTGTATGTACAATATTTTTGCTTACAGAAAATATATTTCACAGTGGTTTAGACAGTACAATGACTGGCTGAAGTGACTGACCCATGCATGCTGGAGATCCCTCTAAACCAGAGATGATCACTAGTAGCCTTGCCTATTCCTGGAGCCACTTGGGGGCTGGGGACTCCCTGCTGTTCAACCTCACTCAGCATACACACTGGACCAAACAGACGTGTGGGGGTTTAATCACAGGGTAGACATCCTCCCTCTGAGGTGGCTTTGGCCCAACCACAGCTTCATTCATAACACTGCTGCTCAGGATTTCCACACTACTGTTCCATGTGTTTATGATTGGCATTCAGCACATAATGGCCGTGAATAGAAGTGAATGAAGCATTTTGAGAACACGTCCAGTCCGCTGTGGCCCATGTAAAAAACAGGGTTAGATGTTTTAATGAGCAGGCCCTGGTCTGTATGAAGGGGTTCTGGGTGGGCCTGCTGGGGGCATCCTACATCTCCTCACTGAGGAGTTGGTCTACCAAATGGCTGGTTGTCACCCAGGTGTTGCTGCTGGGTCAGTGTATCAGGCCCTTGTTGTTAGAAGAGAGGTGGAGGGAGGCTGAATTGAAGTCAGTGGGTCTTGAATAACTGTGATGACAGCCAGGCCTCTCGACTGACAGCCAGGCCTCTCGACTGACAGCCAGGCCTCTCGACAGACAGCCAGGCCGCCTGACTACAGACAGCCCGGCCGCCTGACTAGAGACAGCCAGGCCGCCTGACTAGAGACAGCCAGGCCGCCTGACTAGAGACAGCCAGGCCGCCTGACTAGAGACAGCCAGGCCGCCTGACTAGAGACAGCCAGGCCGCCTGACTAGAGACAGCCAGGCCGCCTGACTAGAGACAGCCAGGCCGCCTGACTAGAGACAGCCAGGCCGCCTGACTAGAGACAGCCAGGCCGCCTGACTAGAGACAGCCAGGCCGCCTGACTAGAGACAGCCAGGCCGCCTGACTAGAGACAGCCAGGCCGCCTGACTAGAGACAGCCAGGCCGCCTGACTAGAGACAGCCAGGCCGCCTGACTAGAGACAGCCAGGCCGCCTGACTAGAGACAGCCAGGCCGCCTGACTAGAGACAGCCAGGCCGCCTGAGCATAAGATTAAGTACTTTTTAATTTTTAATTTATTTTTGCAATGAATTAGTCTGCTACTTTTCTTGGGTAAGAATAAACCCAATGTTTGGTTTTCTGCCATTCAAATGTTTCGACCTCCTTTCAGGATACGTCTGTCTTTAACTAGCTTCAGGTGATCATGTTGTTCTCCTCTTCAGGTTGTTCTACCATGGACACAGACATGATACCAACATTCACTTCAAAAGACCAGGAGATTGACTACTGGAAGGCCTTATCCCTCAAGTATAAGAACAGGTATGTTCATGTCAACTGATCTAGGCTATTCGTAGCTCATTTAACAAAATCATTGATTGATTTCTACATGGTTAAACATTGAGTTTCAGAGGATTAGACTCAGCAGTTAGTCATTGTATCGGTTGAACTACTCTCCTCTACATATATGTTCCAAATTGAAACTCAAGCTAGTCTTCTCAGTAATATAATTCTACATGACCAGAACAGCACATGGTTTGCTCTCGGCTCTGTCACATAAACCAAGGCTTTTATGTTTGCTCATAACGCTGGAAGATGAACAACAAGGTTATGTCATAACAGTCATGTGATCATCTGACACATGACCTGTTCCTCTATAGGCCTTTGTTAACGTTACCATCGACACAGGAAGCAATGGATTCATTGGCCTAGATTAGAGTTAGTTTAGGTCTAGTTGTTCTTAGTGCTGGGTAGTCATCATTAGTGCACACCGTAGCAAAACGTGTTGTAATGGAAAACATTTTGCAAGGAACATTAGCATTTCTTATTGTGCTGGTTCAGGTAGTAGCCGACCTCCCTGTTTCAGTCCCTTTTCTTCCTTTTGGTTTCTATTGAATATGACTGGTGTCACTTTTACAGATCTCCTATATCCAGCGGGGTGTTCTAGAACACACACAGCCTATATCCAGCGGGGTGTTCTAGAACACACACACAGCCTATATCCAGCGGGGTGTTCTAGAACACACACACAGCCTATATCCAGCGGGGTGTTCTAGAACACACACACAGCCTATATCCAGCGGGGTGTTCTAGAACACACACACAGCCTATATCCAGCGGGGTGTTCTAGAACACACACACAGCCTATATCCAGCGGGGTGTTCTAGAACACACACACAGCCTATATCCAGCGGGGTGTTCTAGAACACACACACAGCCTATATCCAGCGGGGTGTTCTAGAACACACACACAGCCTATATCCAGCGGGGTGTTCTAGAACACACACAGCCTATATCCAGCGGGGTGTGTGTTCTAGAACACACACACAGCCTATATCCAGCGGGGTGTGTGTTCTAGAACACACACACAGCCTATATCCAGCGGGGTGTGTGTTCTAGAACACACACACAGCCTATATCCAGCGGGGTGTGTGTTCTAGAACACACACACAGCCTATATCCAGCGGGGTGTGTGTTCTAGAACACACACACAGCCTATATCCAGCGGGGTGTTCTAGAATAATGAATCTTTATTTTTGTGACAGTCAGACCTATAGACTACAGTATTAACTCTGTTACTAGATCAACATGATATAGGTCTACAGTATTAACTCTGTTACTAGATCAACATGATATAGTCCTACAGTCCTGCACATGTTCAAGTGGTTGTTTTCCCAGGCTCTGTAGAGCCTGACCCTGTCAGTGTTGACATAACACATTCTAGAGTATTGGCCTAGTGTGGTCCCAGATGGCACCGCTACGCTACACACACACACACACACACACACACAATAACATGCACACACACAATAACATGCACATACACACACACAATAACATGCACACACACACACACACAATAACACACACAAATCATTTTATATTCTAACTTACGCCTATTTAAACACACATAACATGCACGCTATGCACACACACGTACACATGGATTTTGTATTGTAGAGTGAACTGAGTGAACACACTTAATGTGTCGCGAAATCTGGTGTGTATTGTAATGTGATGTTTTTTAATTTTATATAACTGCCTTAATGTTGCTGGACCCCAGGAAGAGTAGCTGCTGCCTTGGCAGGAATTAATGGGGATCCATAATAAACCCCAGGAAGGGTAGCTGCTGTCTTGGCAGGGAGTAATGAGGATCCATAATAAACCCCAGGAAGAGTAGCTGCTGCCTTGGCAGGAATTAATGGGGATCCATAATAAACCCCAGGAAGAGTAGCTGCTGTCTTGGCAGGAATTAATGGGGATCCATAATAAACCCCAGGAAGAGTAGCTGCTGTCTTGGCAGGAATGAATGGGGATCCATAATAAACCCCAGGAAGAGTAGCTGCTGTCTTGGCAGGAATTAATGGGGATCCATAATAAACCCCAGGAAGAGTAGCTGCTGTCTTGGCAGGAACTAATGGGGATCCATAATAAACCCCAGGAAGAGTAGCTGCTGCCTTGGCAGGAACTAATGGGGATCCTTAATAAACCCCAGGAAGAGTAGCTGCTGTCTTGGCAGGAAGTAATGAGGATCCATAATAAATATAAATACTTGTTTGTACACAGTGGTATTTTGGTCATATTGTCTGAAAACAGTGATGTTGTCAGAGCCAGAGGAAAGGTAACCGAAGTCATTCCAGTCAGAGACATAGTTGAACAGGGCTGCTCTGTGGCCAAACTGGCCATGTGTGCTTCTGGTACTGTAACTATGTGTGTTTTTGGTGTGGTAACTGTGTGTGGTAACTGTGTGGTTCTGGTACGATAACTATGTGTGTTTTTGGTGCGGTAACTGTGTGGTTCTGGTACGATAACTATGTGTGTTTTGGTGCGGTACCTGTGGGCGGTAAATGTGTGCTTCTGGTACGATAACTGTGTGTTTTTGGTGCGGTAACTGTGTGCGGTAACTGTGTGCGCTTCTGGTACTGTAACTATGTGTGTGGTAACTGTGTGTGGTAACTGTGTGTGGTAACTGTGTGTGGTAACTGTGTGTGGTAACTGTGTGCGGTAACTGTGTGCGGTAACTGTGTGCGGTAACTGTGTGCGGTAACTGTGTGCGCTTCTGGTACAATAACTATGTGTGGAATGAGCAGGGAAACCCAGTGAGGCCAAGGATGGAGCAGTGGCTGCCGGTTAACTGACCCCAAAGCTGTCGAACCCTGTTAATGTGTGTGTGTCACTCAGACCTTTTCTGTTCAAGAGTCATCCCTGGTCAGTGGAACTATGTATCTGTAGCCTGGTCCCAGATCTGTTTGTGTGATCATCTCATCTCCTTGTCATGCCAAACAGTGGTCCTTTGTAGCTCAGTTGGTAGAGCATGGCACTTGTCATGCCACGGTAGTGGGTTTGATTCCTGGGACCACCCATATAATATATGCACACATGACTGTAAGTCACTTTAAGACAAGTGTCTGCTAAATGGCATGTTATTATTTTACATCACAGACAGATCGTGGTCCAGGCTAACATACAGTGGGGCAAAAAAAGTATTTAGTCAGCCACCAATTGTGCAAGTTCTCCCATTTAAAAAGATGAGAGGCCTGTAATTTTCATCATAGGTACACTTCAACTATGACAGACAAAATGCAGATTTTTAATGAATTTATTTGCAAATTATGGTGGAAAATAAGTATTTGGTCACCTACAAACAAGCAAGATTACTGTCTCTCACAGACCTGTAACTTCTTCTTTAAGAGGCTCCTCTGTCCTCCACTCATTACCTGTATTAATGGCACCTGTTTGAACTTGTTATCAGTATAAAAGACACCTGTCCACAACCTCAAACAGTCACACTCCAAACTCCACTATGGCCAAGACCAAAGAGCGGTCAAAGGACACCAGAAACAAAATTGTAGACCTGCACCAGGCTGGGAAGACTGAATCTGCAATAGGTAAGCATCTTGGTTTGAAGAAATCAACTATGGGAGGAATTATTAGGAAATGGAAGACATACAAGACCACTGATAATCTCCCTCGATCTAGGGCTCCACGCAAAATCTCACACCATGAGGTCAAAATGATCACAAGAACAGTGAGCAAAAATCCCAGAACCACACGGGGGGACCTAGTGAATGTCCTGCAGAGAGCTGGGACCAAAGTAACAAAGCCTACCATCAGTAACACACTACGCCGCCAGAGACTCAAATCCTGCAGTGCCAGACGTGTCCCCCTGCTTAAGCCAGTACATTTCCAGGCCCGTCTGAAGTTTGCTAGAGAGCATTTGGATGATCCAGAAGAAGATTGGGAGAATGTCATATGGTCAGATGAAACCAAAATATAACTTTTGGGTAAAAACTCAACTCGTTGTATTTGGAGGACAAAGAATGCTGAGTTCCATCCAAAGAACACCATACCTACTGTGAAGCATGGGGGTGGAAACATCATGCTTTGGGGCTGTTTTTCTGCAAAGGGACCAGGACGACTGATCCGTGTAAAGGAAAGAATGAATGGGGCCATGTATCGTGAGATTTTGAGTGAAAACCTCCTTCCATCAGCAAGGGCATTGAAGATGAAACGTGGCTGGGTCGTTCAGCATGACAATGATCCCAAACACTCCGCCCGGGCAACGAAGGAGTGGCTTCATAAGAAGCATTTCAAGGTCCTGGAGTGGCCGAGCCAGTCTCCAGATCTCAACCCCATAGAAAATCTTTGGAGGGAGTTGAAAGTCCGTGTTGCCCCGCAACAGCCCCAAAACATCACTGCTCTAGAGGAGATCTGCATGGAGGAATGGGCCAAAATACCAGCAGCCGTGTGTGAGAACCTTGTGAAGACTTACAGAAAACGTTTGACCTCTGTCATTGCCAACAAAGGGTATATAACAAAGTATTGACAAACTTTTGTTATTGACCAAATACTTGTTTTCCACCATAATTTGCAAATAAATTCATAAAATCCTACAATGTGATTTTCTGGATTTCTTTTCTTCTCATTTTGTCTGTCATAGTTGAAGTGTACCTATGATGAAAATTACAGGCCTCTCTCATCTTTTTAAGTGGGAGAACTTGCACAATTGGTGGCTGACTAAATACAGTGGGGCAAAAAAGTATCTGGCTACCAGGTTAGTATACCATGCCCTAGGTTCGCACACATTAACCAACCATTCTAATTCAATTCAGTGGAGCCACCTGACTGAATGAATGGCATGGAAAGTCTGCATTCATTCAGCTCTAGCATGGCGTTGGCCTTTGTCATGACAGATGAGTCAGGAGCCATGCAGGACCATTCTAGTTGCATTACATCTATAACCAGACAGATAGTAAGGTCTAGGTGTTTTAGGTCTATGGACAGACAGATGATAGACTGATATACAGCCACATGGGACAAGAGAAAGTGCTATGCTACAATCCAGGAGTCCAGACCTTTCAGCCAGGCCCATCTGTAGATATTACTGGATGGTATTACTACGTTGTATCTAACACATACTGTGTGGGTCAGCAAGTCTGGATACAGTCCAGTGAGTCTGAATATAGACTGAATACAGACTGGACTGAGGTCTGATAGAGCTTTATGACAGAGACAGTACCTCAGCAGGTCTGATAGAGCTTTATGACAGAGACAGTACCTCAGCAGGTCTGATAGAGCTTAATGACAGAGACAGTACCTCAGCAGGTCTGATAGAGCTTTATGACAGACACAGTACCTCAGCAGGTCTGATAGAGCTTAATGACAGAGACAGTACCTCAGCAGGTCTGATAGAGCTTCATGACAGAGACAGTACCTCAGCAGGTCTGATAGAGCTTAATGACAGAGACAGTACCTCAGCAGGTCTGATAGAGCTCTAAGACAGAGACAGTACCTCAGCAGGTCTGATAGAGCTTCATGACAGAGACAGTACCTCAGCAGGCCTGATAGAGCTTAATGACAGAGACAGTACCTCAGCAGGTCTGATAGAGCTCTAAGACAGAGACAGTACCTCAGCAGGTCTGATAGAGCTTCATGACAGAGACAGTACCTCAGCAGGCCTGATAGAGCTTTGTGACAGAGACAGGGGTTTGTCATTAGAGGATACAGATGGCTCCTATAGGCCTGCTGCTGTTCCGTGTGTTCTGAGAGGGGTAAGGGGTCTGGAGACAGGATATTATGAGTTAAGAGACCGGATGTGTTCAGACATGTTCCACTGACCACACAGGATAGTTCTAGGTCTGACTGTCCAGGGGATGTGACTACCACTCATTACTACCACAACTGATCATTAAACAACAGTCCCTCTGTATGTCCTCCAGCTACCATGAGGCCAAGCAGGAGCTGCTGGAGTTTCAGGAGAGACCGTGTGGTAGTGTGTGTAACAGTCTGGTCTCTCCCGTGTCTTCCTCAGTTACCATGAGACCCAGGAGGAGCTGCTGGAGAGACCGTGTGGTAGTGTGTAACAGTCCATTCTCTCCTCAGTTACCATGAGGCCCAGGAGGAGTTGCTGGATAGACCGTGTGGTAGTGTGTGTAACAGTCCGTTCTCTCCTCAGTTACCATGAGGCCCAGGAGGAGCTGCTGGAGAGACCGTGTGGTAGTGTGTAACGGTCCATTCTCTCCTCAGTTACCATGAGGCCCAGGAGGAGTTGCTGGATAGACCGTGTGGTAGTGTGTGTAACAGTCCGTTCTCTCCTCAGCTACCATGAGGCCAAGCAGGAGCTGCTGGAGTTTCAGGAGAGACAGTGTGGTGGTGTAACAGTTTGTTCTCTCCTGTGTCTTCCTCAGTTACCATGAGGCCCAGGAGGAGTTGCTGGAGAGACCGTGTGGTAGTGTGTGTAATAGTCCGTTCTCTCCTCAGTTACCATGAGGCCCAGGAGGAGTTGCTGGAGTTTCAGGAAGGGAGCAGAGAGCTGGAGGCAGAGTTAGAGGCCCAGCTAGGACAGGCTGAACACCGCCTCAGAGACCTGCACACAGAGAACCAAAGACTGAAGAGCGAGTTGGACAACCTCAAGGTAACATACGCAGGAACGGAGACACACACAGCCAGGTATATCACTGGTTAGATCACTAGTGCTAGCCAGGTATATCACTGGTTAGATCACTAGTGCTAGCCAGGTATATCACTGGTTAGATCACTAGTGCTAGCTCAGGTATATCACTGGTTAGATCACTAGTGCTAGCCAGGTATATCACTGGTTAGATCACTAGTGCTAGCCAGGTATATCACTGGTTAGGTCACTAGTGCTAGCCAGGTATATCACTGGTTAGATCACTAGTGCTAGCTCAGGTATATCACTGGTTAGATCACTAGTGCTAGCTCAGGTATATCACTGGTTAGATCACTAGTGCTAGCCAGGTATATCACTGGTTAGATCACTAGTGCTAGCCAGGTATATCACTGGTTAGGTCACTAGTGCTAGCCAGGTATATCACTGGTTAGATCACTAGTGCTAGCTCAGGTATATCACTGGTTAGATCACTAGTGCTAGCCAGGTATATCACTGGTTAGATCACTAGTGCTAGCTCAGGTATATCACTGGTTAGATCACTAGTGCTAGCTCAGGTATATCACTGGTTAGATCACTAGTGCTAGCCAGGTATATCACTGGTTAGATCACTAGTGCTAGCTCAGGTATATCACTGGTTAGATCACTAGTGCTAGCCAGGTATATCACTGGTTAGATCACTAGTGCTAGCCAGGTATATCACTGGTTAGATCACTAGTGCTAGCTCAGGTATATCACTGGTTAGATCACTAGTGCTAGCTCAGGTATATCACTGGTTAGATCACTAGTGCTAGCCAGGTATATCACTGGTTAGATCACTAGTGCTAGCTCAGGTATATCACTGGTTAGATCACTAGTGCTAGCTCAGGTATATCACTGGTTAGATCACTAGTGCTAGCTCAGGTATATCACTGGTTAGATCACTAGTGCTAGCTCAGGTATATCACTGGTTAGATCACTAGTGCTAGCTCAGGTATATCACTGGTTAGATCACTAGTGCTAGCTCAGGTATATCACTGGTTAGATCACTAGTGCTAGCTCAGGTATATCACTGGTTAGATCACTAGTGCTAGCTCAGGTATATCACTGGTTAGATCACTAGTGCTAGCTCAGGTATATCACTGGTTAGATCACTAGTGCTAGCTCAGGTATATCACTGGTTAGATCACTAGTGCTAGCTCAGAGCTATAAGCAGGTCTATATGTTGTCTGAATGTTCTCTCTCTCTCCCTGTAGGAGAAGTTGGAGCAGCAGTATTCTCAGAGCTATAAGCAGGTCTATATGTTGTCTGAATGTTGTTCTCTCTCTCCTTGTAGGAGAAGTTGGAGCAGCAGTATTCTCAGAGCTATAAGCAGGTCTATATGTTGTCTGAATGTTCTCTCTCTCTCCCTGTAGGAGAAGTTGGAGCAGCAGTATTCTCAGAGCTATAAGCAGGTCTATATGTTGTCTGAATGTTCTCTCTCTCTCCCTGTAGGAGAAGTTGGAGCAGCAGTATTCTCAGAGCTATAAGCAGGTCTATATGTTGTCTGAATGTTCTCTCTCTCTCCCTGTAGGAGAAGTTGGAGCAGCAGTATTCTCAGAGCTATAAGCAGGTCTATATGTTGTCTGAATGTTCTCTCTCTCTCCCTGTAGGAGAAGTTGGAGCAGCAGTATTCTCAGAGCTATAAGCAGGTCTCCATGTTAGAGGATGACCTGGGACAGACCAGAGGAATCAAGGAACAGCTTCATAAATATGTCAGAGAACTGGAGCAGGCCAACGATGACCTGGAGAGAGCCAAGAGGTCACTATATACCACAGTACAACTAAACTAACGTTACAAACACAGCCATTCAAATGTTGTACTTGAGTTCAGGCCTCGGTTGAAGGCTAAGTGGATGCTGGCTGGTAGCTGTGCCTCAGTATCAAACGTATTGGTCACATACACATATTTAGCTGATGTCATTGTGGGTGTAGTGAAATGCTTGTGTTGAGTGTTACTCCACTCAGTGTTAACCCAGTTATCCAACCCACACAGATACGGTACATTCTTCACCTGCTTCTGCTACTAACCGTTGTCCATCCCAACTCCTCTCCTCTCCCTCCCTCAGGGCGACCATCGTATCTCTGGAGGACTTTGAGGGTCGTCTGAACCAGGCCATAGAGAGGAATGCCTTCCTGGAGAGTGAGCTGGATGAGAAGGAGTCTCTACTGGTCTCAGTACAGCGACTAAAGGATGAAGCCAGAGGTATGAAGACATGAAACGCCTACCTCTGTCTCAGACCTCCCCTTTCTGTTATGTCTAATACTGCTGTATTAAGTCAGGGGATGAGAAGGAGTCTACTGGTCCCTGTCCCCTGTCCCCCCCTGACTCCCTGTCCCCCCTGACTCCCTCATGTCTGTCTATCTGCCCCCCCCCCCCCCCCCCAGACCTGAGACAGGAGATGGTGGTGAGGGAGAGGACTGCAGACAGGATGTCAGCCCCCAGCTCTCCTACCCTGGACATGGACAAGATGGACTCTGCTGTCCAGGCCTCCCTGTCCCTGCCTGTCACCCCTGTAGGGAAGGGCATGGAACACCCGTTCATCAACCCTAAATCATCAGGTAGGTCAACAGCCTAACAGACCTAACAGACCTAACAGACCTGGGTGGAAATAGTGTTCCATTTCTGTCAAATACTGTGCTTTATTGAGCTTGCTGGGTGCAATGGAATCCATGGGAGAGTCTCAACAGTCCCTCCAGGCAGTCTCAATGAAATGCTCAGTGTTCTGAAAGTATATAAATACTATTTGAACCCAGGTCTGTTATTTAGTTCCTTCACTTTTGGAGCTGTACCTCCAATGTCAAACAGTTTCTAGATATCTGTCATGTGCTAAACACTGTCTCCTCTCCCCTCTCTCCCCTCTCTCCTCTCTCTCCTCTCCCCTCTCTTCCCTCTCTCCCCTCTCTTCCCTCTCTCCCCTCTCTCCCCTCTCTTCCTCTCTTCCTCTCTTCCTCTCTTCCTCTCTTCCTCTCTTCCTCTCTTCCTCTCTCCCCTCTCTCCCCTCTCCTCTCCCTCTCCCTCTCCCTCTCCCTCTCCCTCTCCCTCTCCCTCTCCCTCTCCCTCTCCCTCTCCCTCTCCTCTCCTCTCACTCTTCCTCTCCTCTACAGTGTTAACAAATGGCTGTGGGCCTGGCGGCTCACCTTTGACCCCATCAGCAAGAATCTCTGCTCTTAATATCGTTGGGGACCTTCTTAGAAAAGTGGGGGTAAATATCAGACTTGTGTTTCTTGTAGCTGTTTTCCATTTCCATGTATCCATCCTCTGAAGCTGATGTTGACGACAAAACATTATGGAATGAATGAACCCAAAAGTTTGGCTTCCGTCTCCTCTCCTCTCTTGACAGCAGAGTATATTGGAATGGTGTCTGTGACCTGAATTAAAGGTTAAAGGTTACAACAGAATCCACAGCTTGTGATTAGTCTTAATGTCGGCCGTGTTTGTCCTTAGGCGCTGGAGTCCAAGCTAGCTGCATGTAGGAACTTTGCCAAGGACCAGGCGGTGAGGAAAACCTACTCCACGTCGTCCACCAACATGATCACTGGGAACGGAAACCTCATCAACAGCAACGCCACCAAGTTCTCTCACTCACTACACACCACCTACTATGACAAAACGTGAGTGGTTCTGTCTCTCTCGGAGGAGTATTCCTACTGGTCCATCTATCTCTCTGCTTGACTTCCTGTCTGCGGTGTTGGTGTGACTCACTCCGAGACCGTAGAAGAAGTGACAGGCTGAATGAACTCTATCCCATTTTGAATCAGAGTTGGTGTAACCAGAGTATGTAGAGACAAACAGCTTTCTATTTGATATTGTGGATGAACTAACTTCTGTCTTCTTGCTTTCTCTCTGTCTGGTGTTGTCCCATAACAGGGCTGTGAATGGACTGGACCCCAGCACCCTGAGTGCCCTGGCGTCGCCCCGGACTGTCTCCCCTCCTGGCATGCTGCCTCTCACCGTTTAGCATGGCCCCCACCTCTGTACAAGCTCCCCGCAGAACAAGGTTACCCTCATCCTTCACCCCAACCCCCACACCAAATCTCTGTACAACTCCTGTACGCCCCGCAGAACACTAAGAGGAGAGAACACTTGAAGAACCGTTACTGTGTGTGTGTGTGTGTGTGTGTGTGTGTGTGTGTGTAGCAGAGACACTTGACTGAATGATTGAAAAGGCCTCACTCACCTATGAGTGGGTGGGGTTGGATGCTGGGTGTGTGTGTGTGTGTGTATTTAACATACAGGCACATGCCTCTGCCTGAGCTGTTCTTTGCTCATGTGGATGATGCGTTGGTGACCTCTGTGCTCTGGAGTGTCTCCATTTTGGCTCCATCAGTTTATCAGTTTCACTCTATAACAGCTATATAACAGCAACTGTACCTGACAAAGGTCCCCAACGGACTGCAGCTTCCCTCCTTGTAACCTTTTTATTTACTTCTCTGAATGAATTGCACAATTACAAATAATTTATATTTACAATGTTGTATTTAAAAAAAAAAATGAAAGGGGACTTTTTGCAAAGTGAGATGGTTTCATCGTCACTGTATCTGTGCTTTAAGATGCAATATTTCCTGTTTGTGTTTTATGTTATGGGGTCAGATGGAGTTGATGACCCTTAACCTCTATGTACCGAAGAATGACTGAATTAATGTTTACTGTGTTCAGGCTGTGATCACAACCATGTTCACTTATTGGGCTGCATCTCAATAGTCCAGTTAATAGCCTCATCTCCTCGTCTCCTTCCTCTCAGTAGTCCAGTTAATAGCCTCATCTCCTCGTCTCCTTCCTCTCAGTAGCTCAGTTAATAGCCTCATCTCCTTCCTCTCAGTAGCTCAGTTAATAGCCTCATCTCCTTCCTCTCAGTAGCTCAGTTAATAGCCTCATCTCCTTCCTCTCAGTAGCTCAGTTAATAGCCTCATCTCCTTCCTCTCAGTAGTCCAGTTAATAGCCTCATCTCCTCGTCTCCTTCCTCTCAGTAGTCCAGTTAATAGCCTCATCTCGTCTCCTTCCTCTCAGTAGTCCAGTTAATAGCCTCATCTCCTTCCTCTCAATAGTCCAGTTAATAGCCTCATCTCCTCGTCTCCTTCCTCTCAGTAGTCCAGTTAATAGCCTCATCTCCTTCCTCTCAATAGTCCAGTTAATAGCCTCATCTCCTCGTCTCCTTCCTCTCAGTAGCTCAGTTAATAGCCTCATCTCCTTCCTCTCAGTAGCTCAGTTAATAGCCTCATCTCCTTCCTCTCAGTAGCTCAGTTAATAGCCTCATCTCCTTCCTCTCAGTAGCTCAGTTAATAGCCTCATCTCCTTCCTCTCAGTAGCCCAGTTAATAGCCTCATCTCCTCGTCTCCTTCCTCTCAGTAGCCCAGTTAATAGCCTCATCTCCTCGTCTCCTTCCTCTCAGTAGCCCAGTTAATAGCCTCATCTCCTCGTCTCCTTCCTCTCAGTAGCCCAGTTAATAGCCTCATCTCCTCGTCTCCTTCCTCTCAGTAGCCCAGTCAGTCTTAGAGAGAATGATAAAACAGGACTGGTAAAAGCCACATGGATGATCCATCTCTACCAGAAATGAGCTTTCACCTGTAATTTCCTTCCCATCAGTGCAGAGGAGGGAAAGGAGAGAAGACGAGGAAACCACTTTATACTATTGAGATGCACCCCCAAGTCCCTATTGTCCTGGGTGTGGGCTGGCCAGACAGAACAGACCGGTCAGCTGGTGGACCATCTGTAGTCTGAGAGGGAGGGAGGGACCTCCATGTTAAATAGCCTGGAAACATCAGCTGCTGTCCTCTTCATTAATGAAGTTAGGTCTGCTTCACCACAGACTGTACCGTCCTAATGGCACCCTATTCACTATCTAGTGCACTCCTACTTTATATAAGCCTTGGATGGATGGCCGGTGATGTTCAGGGGAAGACTAAGCCCTTACTACTTCATGTAAGCCTTGGATGGATGGCTGTGTATTTATGAGTTTGGTACCATGTTATATTCATTTAATCCCCTATTCTGATGCGTAATTAGTATCAGACAAAACTGTTGCTTTATAGAAACAAACAAGTCAACCCTGAGCACAGCAGTGCGTCAGACAAAACTTACTTATTCACATTGATATATATATACTGTACTGTACTGTGCACCTGTTGGTAGTTGAATCTTATCCACCATAACCTGCAGAACAGAATATCCAGCAACAATAACCCAGCAGTCCAACCATCTAACGGGTATAGGGTGAAGTTGCCTTAGATGCTGACCCTGGGTCAGTTTTTCCCTTTACCCCACTAATGGTTAAGGTTAGGATTGGGGAGGGGAAGCTGATCCTAGATCTGTACCTAGGGGAAACCTCACCCTAGAGCTATCTAACAGTGGGTCACGCTTATCCCTTTTTCTAGACTAGATCCTAGCCTGGTTAAACCAGACTGAATGCTGTGTTCACCATGAGGGGAGTGCTCAGTCTAGTTTTAATCAGGCTAAAAATGCTCGTCTTTGACTAATATGCAAATCGCTATTGGTGACCATTTTGTCACGTTGGCTCCTGTCCTGTCGATGAAACGTTTGTAATAGAGAACCTCATCTCAGAATGACAAGCCTCTTCCTGGTTTCTGTCGTTGATATTCATTTGTGGTGTATTTTCCATCCCCCATTCTGACTGTCTATCTTCATCTGGGGTCAATAGTGCCCCTCTCCTATCACAGCCTTAAATGAAAAGCCTTGAGGCCAGTTTCCCAGACACAGATTAGAGCTGCAATGTGTAGCTTTTAGGGTGACCTGACCAAATTCACATAGAAATGTTATAGATCTGTTATTTTCATTGAAAACAAGTCTAAGAAGGTGGTAGATCTGTTATTTTCATTGAAAGCAAGTCTAAGAAGGTGGTAGATCTGTTATTTTCATTGAAAACAAGTCTAAGAAGGTGGTAGATCTGTTATTTTCATTGAAAGCAAGTCTAAGAAGGTGGTAGATCTGTTATTTTTCTATGCTTCCTGTTTTATAGTTTTGTATTTTTTGGGGTCTTTTTACTTTGGGTTTTGTACACCGGCTTCAAATCAGCTGAAAATACAATGTTTTTGGAATATATATTTCACAGCGGTTTAGATGCTACAATGATTCTCTACACTCTACTCGCTTGTTTTCTCACAAGTTGAAATTCAAATTCAAGCAACCAGGAAATGGCGGTGCGATATCTGCACAGTGCATCTTTTACGCCTAGTCTTGGACTCCATGGAGATTCTCCATTCAGCATGATTTAGAATCCAGCACTAGGCTTGATCTGTGTCTGGGAAACTGGTCCTAAAACTATTCCACCTATTCTAGAACTATCGTTTGGTTACTCCCAGGGTCTATGATGTCACCCACCTCTACCATGTCACTCTGAGCTCTATGTCAGCCTGTTGCTCTGTCCCCATATATACAGGGTTGGAACTAAGCATTGTAACTCTGCCTAACAACACATTTGTACATACCAACATCTGGCATTATTACAGTTCTATTTATTTCAGATGTCTTTATGGCATGTTTAAAATGAAGAACCTGAGTTTTACTATTGTACATCAGTCCAAGATCACGTATCATGATGTACAATTAGTTGTCCAGTCTGTTCGATAAAATGAAATAAAGATATTGAAAAAATAAGTAGTGAAACTCTGTTGTCCAGCTTTATAAATCCCATGAGAAAGTGAACCTAAAGGTAATGTTTTCCTGACTAGTTGGTTTGAGAGGATAGAAGACTCATATTATAGGAGTTAGCCTCCCACTGTGATTGGCTACAAACACACGATGCTGTCTCTTTCCAGATGGACACGCCCCCAACACACATACTGTACAGATCCGCTAAACACACTGGGACAATTGCAACCCAAAAAATATAAAGGGAAATGTCCAGAATATGGTTGTCACAGTTATCAAATAAAATGTTCTTGTAAACAGACAATTGGCATTCTGTGTTTACGTGCAGTCTCACTCTCTCTCTGGTTGCTGTAGGTTCCTCTTGCTGTCATGTTAAAATCTGTACTGTCTTTGGTGAAATTACTGGGGGTGGGGGGGGGGGTTACAAGCCGATGAGAGACTCAGTTATGATACATAACCAGAGGAAGCGAGAGGGATAACATACAAATGTCTTCTCCAGCAGGTGGCGCTGTGGCGTTTCGCTCACTAAGTGAGATTTTGTATAAAGGTCAATAAGTGTCTAATTTGGTAAACATAAATTTGAATTGATTATTTGCTACATGAGGTTTGTTTGATCCAATATTTGTTTCGTAATGCTTCGGTGTACGGATATAATTTGGAACATTTGAGAAAAAACACTCAGTTGTCACGAGATGGCTATGCAAATCCATGATCTAGTGAACAAGTGATCAACAACCAATGGACGTGACGGATAGAAGGAGTCACTACAGGTGTGATCAAGCTTTACGTCAAAGTTACCTGAAGCTGATTGGAAAATGCTACGACCCAGACTCTAATTTACATAACAGACTCTAATTTACATAAGGTTGGTTAACTTACCAGTGTTGACCCTAAACAAACACATTTACAAACTACTTGTTTAAAGTGTTATTGCAACCATGGTGTTATTGATTGTTTTTTACAGAAGCGTATAAATCAATGAACCTGATAATGATCCATATCATATGAGTAGAAAAAGAATGTGTGGTATGCAGCAAAACAGCTATATCTTTTGTTATGGTCCATCCTGTTCTGATCTAATGAGATGGATGTAGAATCTAGGCCTTTCCCAGTAATGAAGGACAGAAAGCTGCAGCTGTGCACCTCACTGCTGACCACGACTTTATCCGGGAAGGACGTGGTGCAGGGGGCCTCGTGGTGCAGGGGGCCTCGTGGTGCAGGGAGCCTCGTGGTGCAGATTGCAGCCGTTCTCACTCAGTGGAGGCAGGCACGAAGATAGGCCTCTCTTGGCATTGGTGGAGACTCCACTCAAATTAGGGGTTAGAGATTATATTTCATGGCAGCCTCTCCTATACCACTATTCCCAACATGTTATACACCAGAGGTTGTAAATAAAACCTTTAAAGGTTGGTCTGACTTGTATTGTTATGGTGGGGATCTGAAACCCATAGCCAAATGGATTCAGGTGAGCACTTCTCAGCATTTATATTCACGGAGAGCAATTTCCATTTAATAACAGGTCGTGGCCATTTCTTTATAGTAATTGTGTTAATTATTGCTTTCTTCCGTGGAAAAATAGAATTGTATAAAGGCAAAAAAAACTAAAGCAAAATCAAGCAGAGATTTACGACTTTTTTACCCTGTTAATCATTGCTGAAACATTCAAACTACAAACATTTAACCAGTTAAAGATAATGAATACATGACCATGACATACAAATATATTTCATTACAAACAATTCATACAAAAGTGGCAAACAACGTGAGTGTATGTATGTGTTACAGCATGACGTAAAATCACTACTTTACGTACCCCCAGGAAGCAGAATGACGCTCGTAGGTACCCCGAGTACCCCTAGCAACTGACATAAATCCCATGATTTATTGATCACCCAGTTATATCTGTAGTTTTTGTAGAAGCACGATTGAAGTAGAACATCATTTGTTTAGCTTTTGCATTGCCTGCATTCTTTGAATCTGTACTGCACTTTGATTAAAGTAAAGCCCCGTCTAAACCATTTACAATTGTCAGTCCCCACTCCCAGTTAGACGTCTTAGCAGGTGAAGGATTCCTTGTCTAATGATTATGCCAGCCGGCTATGTCTCTATACAGAAGAATCAAGCTAACTTAAAAATAGCTTGCAATTTAGCGTAGCTTAGGTGCTTCTACACCTGCATTGCTTGCTGTTTGGGGTTTTAGGCTGGGTTTCTGTACAGCACTTTGAGGTATCAGCTGATGTAAGAAGGGCTTTATAAATACATTTGATTTGAGCGTAATCGATTTCTGTAAATAGCATCAGACTACAAAGTTAGAGTTGTAGAAAACTCTTAAGTGATTTGGACAATAGCTTCCAAAAAACGTATTCAAAAGAAGAAAATAGCTTGCTACCTAGCCAGAAAATAAATACATTTTAATGTACCCGCCTTGACAGCTGGGTATTTATGTTGGACATGCGCAGGCAGATTGCGCACGTCGTGTTTCGTAACAGGTTGTACCAGGAAAGTGACTGCGGGCAAGTGAGCGGACACTTCCAAAACGCGGTCAAGCATAAACATCGTTCAGCCATCCGTCCTTCAGTTTCCTCCTGAATTTCTGTGCGCGAATACAGAACACTTTACGGTATCGCGTGTTTTCTGGTAGGGAAATTTATGTTAAACTTGAATGATCGGAGAAAAGTTTTCTGAAGTTAGAGCACATTTTGTCATTTACTGTAAGGATATGAGTTTTCAAACCAGCATGGAAGTTCTGTGTAACGACCTAGCGATAGCCTACACATTACAAAGGCAAAATAAGAAAAAGTGCGAGTAATCTATTTTGTAATGACGTGTTATTCAGAAGTACATGTTCACAGTAAATGTGTTGCATTGAGTTTGCTATACAGCCGCGAAATGATTTTAGATAGATGCGCTTGCTGAAAGAAACAACTGCTTTAGAAATTCGACATACTTCTTATTAATGTGCTTGCGGGAAATCTGACACGTATTTGTCATGTGCATGCTGAAAGCACATAAGTTATCAAAAGTTATCCAATTTTAGAATGTGCAGGTTCCTGTTTGATACTATTCCTACTTGTTGTACTGCAACCAATATTAGCTTAAAACCCAATGCATTTCAATGGTCATCGACTTTCTAGATTCTAGATGGGTCATTCCACGAATAGAGTGCCTTTTGCTTTCCTTTGATATTTTACATAGGAATTGTGCACCAATATCGAATTTCAAAAACCTGTTACATTAATAAGTGCCTCTTTTAATAGAAACCACATGGAACAATTAAATAAATCACTTTTATAATATGAATAAAGACTTTCTAAAATGGCCCAAATCTGCATTTGTACATGTCCCTTCTCATGTGTTTCTGATTCTAGGCAGATTTTAAGCCAACATTTTTAACAAAGGGTCTAAATGGGTTCAGAACATAATACATCAGGTGTTATTTTCAGAGCTGACTGAGGCCATGTCAGCGGTGTGGATCAGCTCCTCTCTACTGAGGTCCAGGGCAACTCACCTCAGACAGCTCAGTGTGTTCTCTAGAAGGGCTGTGTTACAACCTCTACATGTGGTCTCCTCACTACAGAAGACATGGACACCTGGGAACCCAACCTGGTGCTGTAGGTAGGTCAGCTCTCTTCACATTGTCAGACATAAACAGACTAGCTGGATTATTTCTGTCATTTTGCAAGTTGTGTTTCCTTTCTAAAGCCCACCTCTGACCTTTGACATAGATTGTAGATGACATTTTGTCATTCAGACCTATAGAGCACACCACTAGTTGGGGTCAATCCCATTTCAATGTAGTCAATTACAGTTGCAGTGATCGGTATGATCCGTCAACTGTAGAGTATGGACCTGATGGCCTGTGTCTTGCCTAGTATTCAGACTGAGGGTAATGTATTTCAATGCCTGCTGAGCCATGAGGTCACTGCCAACTATAGAAACAATCCTTTTCAGAAACAGGTTTTTAAATGTTTTTACTTGGATTGTCCAGCCCAGTTTCTGCTTTGTCTTGGCTGTAAGGAACGGGGCTCAACGTGGTTGTCTTGGCTGTAAGGGACGGGGCTCAGCGTGGTTGTCTTGGTTGTAAGGAACGGGGCTCAGCGTGGTTGTCTTGGTTGTAAGGAACGGGGCTCAGCGTGGTTGTCTTGGCTGTAAGGAACGGGGCTCAGCGTGGTTGTCTTGGCTGTAAGGAACGGGGCTCAACGTGGTTGTCTTGGCCGTAAGGAACGGGGCTCAGCGTGGTTGTCTTGGTTGTAAGGAACGGGGCTCAGCGTGGTTGTCTTTCCTGTAAGGAACGGGGCTCAGCGTGGTTGTCTTGGCTGTAAGGAACGGGGCTCAACGTGGTTGTCTTGGCCGTAAGGAACGGGGCTCAGCGTGGTTGTCTTGGTTGTAAGGAACGGGGCTCAGCGTGGTTGTCTTGGCTGTAAGGAACGGGGCTCAACGTGATTGTCTTGGCTGTAAGGAACGGGGCTCAGCGTGGTTGTCTTGGCTCAGCGTGGTTGTCTTGGCTGTAAGGAACGGGGCTCAGCATGGTTGTCTTGGCCGTAAGGAACGGGGCTCAGCGTGGTTGTCTTGGCTGTAAGGAACGGGGCTCAGCGTGGTTGTCTTGGCCGTAAGGAACGGGGCTCAGCGTGGTTGTCTTGGCTGTAAGGAACGGGGCTCAGCGTGGTTGTCTTGGCCGTAAGGAACGGGACTCAGCGTGGTTGTCTTGGCCGTAAGGAACGGGGCACAGCGTGGTTGTCTTGGCTGTAAGGAACGGGGCTCAGCGTGGTTGTCTTGGCCGTAAGGAACGGGGCTCAGCGTGGTTGTCTTGGCTGTAAGGAACGGGGCTCAGCGTGGTTGTCTTGGCCGTAAGGAACGGGGCTCAGCGTGGTTGTCTTGGCCGTAAGGAACGGGGCTCAGCGTGGTTGTCTTGGCCGTAAGGAACGGGGCTCAGCGTGGTTGTCTTGGCCGTAAGGAACGGGGCTCAGCGTGGTTGTCTTGGCCGTAAGGAACGGGGCTCAGCGTGGTTGTCTTGGCCGTAAGGAACGGGGCTCAGCGTGGTTGTCTTGGCCGTAAGGAACGGGGCTCAGCGTGGTTGTCTTGGCCGTAAGGAACGGGGCTCAGCGTGGTTGTCTTGGCTGTAAGGAACAGGGCTCAGCGTGGTTGTCTTGGCTGTAAGGAACGGGGCTCAGCGTGGTTGTCTTGGCACTGAACATGTTTGTCACGTATCCGTTATCTCTGGTTTCCCCTCTGAAAGACTTCGTGTCCTGTGACCTGATGGGAAAATAGTGAGTGAGGTGGGCCGTATGTGCTGTTTCCCCAACGGCTCCTAAGAGAACCGTGGAGAGGGGAAAGTAAAGTGAAGAGGGGAGAGAACAGTGGAGAGGAGAGGGGAGAGAACAGTGGAGAGGAGAGGGGAGAGAACAGTGGAGAGGAGAGGGGAGAGAACAGTGGAGAGGAGAGGGGAGAGAACAGTGGAGAGGAGAGGGGAGAGAACAGTGGAGAGGACAGGGGAGAGAACAGTGGAGAGGGGTCCACTATGAAACCACAGTCAGGGAACACAACAGGAGGTTGGGTCTGAGATGAAGGGGGATTCCATCCAGAACCTTCTTCTGTTTCAAAAGAGATTACTGTCATGGATAAAGAACACCCTCACAGTCAACTCTACAGTCTGTAAACCAAACGGATCCCTTTGTTTCTTCTCCCTCTCTGTGTACCAACCCATCCCTCTGTGTCTGGGCGGCAGGTAGTCTAGTGGTTAAGAGCAATGGGCCAGTAGGCAAAAGGTCTCTGGTTTGAATCCCAGAGCCGACTAGGTGATACATGTGCCCTTGAGCTGGATAAGAGTGTCTGCTAAATGACTAAAATGTATATATCTACTCCCTCTCTCTGTTCCAACCCATGTTTCTCTGTTCCAACCCATGTTTCTCTGTTCCAACCCATGTTTCTCTGTTCCAACCCATGTTTCTCTGTTCCAACCCATGTTTCTCTGTTCCAACCCATGTCTCTCTATTCCAACCCATGTCTCTCTGTTCCAACCCTTCTCTCTCTCTGTTCTAACCCATGTCTCTCTGTTCCAACCCTTCTCTCTCTCTGTTCCAACCCATGTTTCTCTGTTCCAACCCATGTTTCTCTGTTCCAACCCATGTCTCTCTGTTCCAACCCGTGTCTCTCTGTTCCAACCCGTGTCTCTGTTCCAACCCATGTCTCTCTGTTCCAACCCATGTCTCTCTGTTCCGACCCATGTCTCTCTGTTCCAACCCATGTCTCTCTGTTCCAACCCATGTCTCTCTGTTCCAACCCATCTCTCTCTGTTCCAACCCATGTCTCTCTGTTCCAACCCATGTCTCTCTGTTCCAACCCATGTCTCTCTGTTCCAACCCTTCTCTCTCTCTGTTCCAACCCATGTCTCTCTGTTCCAACCCTTCTCTCTCTCTGTTCCAACCCATGTCTCTCTGTTCCAACCCATGTCTCTCTGTTCCAAACCATCTCTCTCTGTTCCAACCCATGTCTCTCTGTTCCAACCCATGTCTCTCTATTCCAACCCATGTCTCTCTGTTCCAACCCTTCTCTCTCTCTGTTCCAACCCATGTCTCTCTGTTCCAACCCATGTCTCTCTGTTCCAAACCATCTCTCTCTGTTCCAACCCATGTCTCTCTGTTCCAACCCATGTCTCTCTGTTCCAACCCTTCTCTCTCTCTGTTCCAACCCATGTCTCTCTGTTCCAACCCATGTCTCTCTGTTCCAACCCATGTCTCTCTGTTCCAACCCATGTCTCTCTGTTCCAACCCATGTCTCTCTGTTCCAACCCATGTCTCTCTGTTCCAACCCATGTCTCTCTGTTCCAACCCATGTCTCTCTGTTCCAACCCATGTCTCTCTGTGTACCAACCCATGTCTCTCTGTGTACCAACCCATGTCTCTCTGTTCCAACCCATCTCTCTCTGTTCCAACCCATGTCTCTCTGTTCCAACCCATGTTTCTCTGTTCCAACCCATGTCTCTCTGTTCCAACCCATCTCTCTCTGTTCCAACCCATCTCTCTCTGTTCCAACCCATGTCTCTCTGTTCCAACCCATGTCTCTCTGTTCCAACCCATGTCTCTGTGTTCCAACCCATCTCTCTCTATTCCAACCCATGTCTCTCTGTTCCAACCCATCTCTCTGTGTTTACTCCCTCTTTATCTCTCTCTCTGTTCCAACCCATCTCTCTGTGTTTACTCCCTCTTTATCTCTCTCTGTTCCAACCCATGTCTCTCTGTTCCAACCCATCTCTCTCTGTTCCAACCCATGTCTCTCTGTTCCAACCCATCTCTCTCTGTTCCAACCCATGTCTCTCTGTTCCAACCCATGTCTCTCTGTTCCAAACCATGTCTCTCTGTTCCAACCCATCTCTCTGTGTTTACTCCCTCTTTATCTCTCTCTCTGTTCCAACCCATCTCTCTGTGTTTACTCCCTCTTTATCTCTCTCTGTTCCAACCCATGTCTCTCTGTTCCAACCCATCTCTCTCTGTTCCAACCCATCTCTCTCTGTTCCAACCCATGTCTCTCTCTGTTCCAACCCATGTCTCTCTCTGTTCCAACCCATGTCTCTCTCTGTTCCAACCCATGTCTCTCTCTGTTCCAACCCATGTCTCTCTCTGTTCCAACCCTTCTCTCTCTCTGTTCCAACCCATGTCTCTCTGTTCCAACCCATCTCTCTGTGTTTACTCCCTCTTTATCTCTCTCTGTATCAGACTTTGGTCAACTACAGTACATATGTCAAATACTTGGTTGTGTTTACTGTAGTTTGCCTGGTACAATGGAACCAATTAAATAGTCCTCTATGTCCAAACTCCAAAGTGTTATCAAGTGCACCTAAAAACAGCTTCCAACTATTTCCCTCATGTACTTGACCCAGGTCTACTCTGTCTACTGTTCATGTCTGTCCCTCAACAGATCCCTCCATGTGGACAGTCCCCCCCTGGTCCCAGGGCAGAGCTTCAGCTACGTCCATGGGGCCTCCTCAGTGTCCCTGCTGGGCCAGACGGTGGGTCAGAGTTTGCAGGCGGCAGCTGACCGCTGGCCCCACAGAGAGGCCCTGGTGTTCCTGCAGGATGGAGTCCGTAAGACCTTCTCCCAGTTTCAGGAGGATGTAGGTCTTTCATCCACCCTCTCTTCTAATCTATTTCATCATATCTAGAGATCATTGTTAGGCCGTTACCTTTGTACCCACTTAAAGCACATTCAGCAGGACTATCTGTCAGTGCATCTGATTGGTGGTTTACCAAATAGTAACATAACTATTATGTGTCAGTGCATCTGATTGGTGGTTTACCAAATAGTAACATAACTATTATGTGTCAGTGCATCTGATTGGTGGTTTACCAAATAGTAACATAACTATTATGTGTCAGTGCATCTGATTGGTGGTTTACCAAATAGTAACATAACTATTATGTGTCAGTGCATCTGATTGGTGGTTTACCAAATAGTAACATAACTATTATGTGTCAGTGCATCTGATTGGTGGTTTACCAAATAGTAACATAACTATTATGTGTCAGTGCATCTGATTGGTGGTTTACTATTTATAGATATCATCCTGTATATTACTTCCTGGGTCATGGTCTCCCTCCTCCCCAGGTTGACCAGGCCGCTGCAGGTCTCCTGGCCCTGGGTCTGAAGAGAGGGGACAGACTAGGAGTCTGGGGGCCCAACACATACCACTGGATCCTGTTTCAGTTTGCCACAGCCAAGGCTGGCATCATACTGGTGAAGATGAGCTATTATATTAGATTCTAAAATGAACATCTGTTAGGATCTATTGGTCCTAATATTAAAGTATTGTTCTAATCTCTACAGGTGTCAATAAACCCAGCCTATCAGCTGAAGGAGCTGGAGTTCACCCTGGGGAAGGTTTGTTCTTATCCAGAACCGTGTTGTTTTACACTTCCTGGATAGACTGAATGAATAGCTGAACTGATCCTGACCCTGGTGCTGTCTGTGTCCCACCCAGTTTAAGACCCAGAGGTTCTGTTATCTCTGTCTCTGTAGGTGCAGTGTAAAGCAGTGGTGTGTCCCACCCAGTTTAAGACCCAGAGGTTCTGTGACATGCTGAGACAGATCTGCCCAGAGATGGACACAGCAGAGTCAGGGGTCTTTAGGAGCTCCAGGTATGTTAATATTGTACTACTGCATCATGACTGCGTCAACAGACATATTGTACTACTGTACCATGACTGAGTCAACAGACATATTGTATTACTGCATCATGACTGCGTCAACAGACATATTGTATTACTGCATCATGACTGAGTCAACAGACATATTGTATTACTGCATCATGACTGAGTCAACAGACAGGTATGTTAATATGGTATTACTGCACCATGACTGCGTCAACAGACATATTGTATTACTGCATCATGACTGAGTCAACAGACATATTGTATTACTGCATCATGACTGAGTCAACAGACATATTGTATTACTGCACCATGACTGCGTCAACAGACATATTGTATTACTGCATCATGACTGAGTCAACAGACAGGTATGTTAATATGGTATTACTGCACCATGACTGCGTCAACAGACATATTGTATTACTGCATCATGACTGAGTCAACAGACATATTGTATTACTGCATCATGACTGAGTCAACAGACAGGTATGTTAATATGGTATTACTGCACCATGACTGCGTCAACAGACATATTGTATTGCTGCACCATGACTGAGTCAACAGACACATTGTATTACTGCATCATGACTGAGTCAACAGACATATTGTATTGTTGCACCATGACTGAGTCAACAGACATATTGTATTACTGCATCATGACTGAGTCAACAGACATATTGTATTGTTGCACCATGACTGAGTCAACAGACATATTGTATTGTTGCACCATGACTGAGTCAACAGACATATTGTATTGCTGCACCATGACTGAGTCAACAGACATATTGTACTACTGGACCATGACTGAGTCAACAGACATATTGTATTGCTGCACCATGACTGCATCAACAGACATATTGTATTACTGCACCATGACTGAGTCAACAGACATATTGTATTACTGCACCATGACTGAGTCAACAGACATATTGTATTACTGCACCATGACTGAGTCAACAGACATATTGTACTACTGCATCATGACTGAGTCAACAGACATATTGTACTACTGCATCATGACTGAGTCAACAGACATTGTATTACTGCATCATGACTGAGTCAACAGACATATTGTACTACTGTATCATGACTGAGTCAACAGACATATTGTATTGCTGCATCATGAAGTAAACAAGTACCTAACAGGATAGCTAACATCATAGATATAGAACCCTGAACAGATATGTGGTCTGTGGCTAACATATTTATAGCCATAGTAGAGATCCCATTAAATTACTAGAAGGGCTATGTCATAAACCCTCAAAGTTCCTGAATGGTATGATAATGGCAGCCAAATCCAAACCAGCCTAATTGAAAGGAAAGGAAGTAGAGGCAAAGGTGATGCACTTCCTGCTTTTACTGATGCAGGAACATGAAAGTAAGGCATGTGATACTGTATATCAGAAATGGTGTATTAGAATTATTGGCTAATGTGAAACACCGTAGAAGGGAACACAGCAACTCTGCTGGATCGACTCTGAATAAGAAATATTACCACCGGTGGATGTCTAGTTACCTGTAAATGGAACCTCAGTATCTGTGTATGGTGATGGTGACAGACAGGGACAGTAGAGGACCTAATGAAGGCTGTTACTGTAATGTTACTATCATTGTGTTGCTGTAATGTTACTGTAATGTAACGGTCATTGTTACTGTAATGTAACGGTCATTGTTACTGTAATGTTACTGTAATGTAACGGTCATTGTGTTACTGTAATAGTACTGACAGTGTTACTGTAATGTAATGGTCATTGTGTTACTGTAACGGTCATTGTGTTACTGTAATGTTACTGTAATGTAATGGCCATTATGTTACTGTAATGTAACAGTCATTGTGTTACTGTAATGTTACTGTAATGTAATGGTCATTGTGTTGCTGTAATGTAACGGTCATTGTGTTACTGTAATGTAACGGTCATTGTGTTGCTGTAATGTTACTGTAATGTTACTGTAATGTAACGGTCATTGTGTTACTGTAATAGTACTGACAGTGTTACTGTAATGTAATGGTCATTGTGTTACTGTAACGGTCATTGTGTTACTGTAATGTTACTGTAATGTAATGGCCATTATGTTACTGTAATGTAACAGTCATTGTGTTACTGTAATGTTACTGTAATGTAATGGTCATTGTGTTGCTGTAATGTAACGGTCATTGTGTTACTGTAATGTAACGGTCATTGTGTTGCTGTAATGTTACTGTAATGTTACTGTAATGTAACGGTCATTGTGTTACTGTAATGTAACGGTCATTGTGTTACTGTAATGTAACGGTCATTGTGTTACTGTAATGTAACGGTCATTGTGTTACTGTAATGTAACGGTCATTGTGTTACTGTAATGTAATGGTCATTGTGTTACTGTAATGTAATGGTCATTGTGTTACTGTAATGTAATGGTCATTGTGTTACTGTAATGTTACTGTAATGTAACGGTCATTGTGTTACTGTAATGTTAACCTACTGTGTTCCTCCTGCCAGACTACCAGACCTGCGTATGGTGATTGTGACAGACAGCAGACAGACAGGGACTGTACATGTAGAGGATGTGATGCAGGCTGGAAGCAGACAGCACCACCAGGAGCTGCAGGACCTGCAGACCAAACTGTCCTTCGACGACCCCATCAACATACAGTTCACATCCGTAGGTCTCCTGTTGAAAGAAGAAGAAGAATTCTTTCCTGGACACAGATGACCCTGTCTAGGACACAGATGACCCTGTCTAGGACACAGATGACCCTGTCTAGGACACAGATGACCCTGTCTAGGACACAGATGACCCTGTCTAGGACACAGATGACCCTGTCTAGGAAACATTACCCTGTCTAGGACACAGATTACCCTGTCTAGGACACAGATTACCCTGTCTAGGACACACGTTCCGCTAACGGAATCCCCCCCCCCAACAGTATTAGTCTTTCTGATGTCTACTGGTCTGTAGGGAACAACAGTATTAGTCTGTCTACTGGTCTGTAGGGAACAACAGTATTAGTCTTTCTGATGTCTACTGGTCTGTAGGGAACAAGAGTATTAGTTTGTCTGATGTCTACTGGTCTGTAGAGAACAACAGTATTAGTCTGTCTGATGTCTACTGTTCTCTAGGGAACAACAGGAAATCCTAAAGGTGCCACCCTCTCCCACCACAACATCGTCAACAACGCCTATTTTGTGGGTCTTCGTCTGGGATTCAACTGGAAGGTCAGTGGAGACATGAGACTATTATCATCTCTCTCTCTCTGTCGCCCTCTCTCTCTCTCTGTCGCTCTCTCTGTCGCCCTCTCTGTCGCCCTCTCTCTCTCTGTCGCCCTCTCTCTCTCTGTCGCCCTCTCTGTCGCCCTCTCTGTCGCCCTCTCTGTCGCCCTCTCTGTCGCCCTCTCTCTCTCTGTCGCCCTCTCTCTCTCTGTCGCCCTCTCTCTCTCTGTCGCCCCCTCTCTCTCTGTCACCCTCTCTCTCTCTCTCTCCCTCTCTGTTTCTCTCTCTACTTTTCTCATGTAACCTCTGCTCTTGTTGCTTCCCCCTCAGCCTATAAGAGCGTGTGTTCCTGTTCCCCTGTACCACTGCATGGGCTCAGTGTTAGGAGCGATGTGTTTGGCACTGCATGGCATCACCCTGGTCTTCCCCTCTGCTGGGTACGACAGCCGTGCCAACCTGGAGGCCATTCAGAATGAAAGGTAGTAAAGTTTAGGAACCTCTTCCTTAAGTGACTTACACATCCTGGTGACTTACAATAGAGATATTTCATGTCAGTCTGTTGTAATAAGAATAATAGAAATAGCTGCCACTGAGCACATTGAGAATGAACCTCTATAACACACTAAATACCTCTCTATATGTTCTCTGTTTCAGGTGTAATTTCCTCTACGGAACTCCTACCATGTACATTGACATGCTTGGACAGCCTGACCTACACAACTATGACCTGTCATCAGTTGAATCTGGTGAGAGATTTGAGGTTTGTTTGTGTAGACTGTTGTTTGATGGCTGGAAATACATAAAAATAAACTGAATTGCTGTGGTAAAGTTTAAGCTGAAAGGGGTCATTTGCAGTTGCTACATCCATTTTTGGACTTTATATTAAATTCATGTACCCATTGATTCTTGAAGATTATAACATACCTTTTGAGCTTAACTTCAGCTGTCGCACCAAAATATAAGCCTGTTTTACTCCAATGTTTGTAAACATTGTAAACGTTAGTCTGGAGCCCTGTTTTAACCTGTTTTGAGGCTCTTGACTAACATTTTCAGTCTGGGTCTCTGGCGCCGCTATGGTTTTCAGTTGGGGTCTCTGGCGCTGCTATGGTTTTCAGTCGGGGTCTCTGGCGCTGCTATGGTTTTCAGTCTGGGTCTCTGGCGCTGCTATGGTTTTCAGTCGGGGTCTCTGGTGCCGCTATGGTTTTCAGTCTCTGGCTCCGCTATGGTTTTCAGTCTGGGTCTCTGGTGCCGCTATGGTTTTCTGGCTCCGCTATGGTTTTCAGTCTCTGGCTCCGCTATGGTTTTCAGTCTTGGTCTCTGGTGCCGCTATGGTTTTCAGTCTCTGGCTCCGCTATGGTTTTCAGTCTGGGTCTCTGGTGCCGCTATGGTTTTCAGTCTCTGGCGCTGCTATGGTTTTCAGTCTCTGGCGTCGCTATGGTTTTCAGTCGGGGTCTCTGGCGCCGCTATGGTTTTCAGTCTGGGTCTGGCTCCGCTATGGTTTTCAGTCTGGGTCTCTGGCGCTGCTATGGTTTTCAGTCGGGGTCTCTGGTGCCGCTATGGTTTTCAATTGGTGGCACCAGTTCATGATTTGGTTGCACCAATATCTTGTCACTCAATAGAAACATTTTATAATCTTGTTATAAAGTCATTCACTGTGGTTTACAGAGATGGTATGATTAAAGAATAACATTTTATCATCAAACATGTCCAAGCAGTAATGCATGATTCAGGTCATTTTCATCTACAACTTAAACTATTCGCTAAGTACTGTTGCAACCTCAGACAACATTTTCCAGAGCAGCCCAATTCCCAATTCAACCAATAGCAAAATCCTCTGACAATGGTTTCAAAATAATACACAATTGAATGAAACACAGATGACCCTTACTAATCAGGAAGCTCACTGATATGTTGTGATGGACTGTCATTATAAATGTTTCACAGGAACCTGGTCAAATTAGGTTTGTAGTGTGGCTAGCCACTGAATGAGTCTGAAGTCACTGTCAGCATGCAGTCAAAGCTACTAACCACTTTTGGAGCTAACTCGTGTTCTCAAATCGTATCCTGATGTCGACAACAGATATGAGTTGTCTTCATAATATGGCAAACTTAACTAGCTTACATACATTTTAGAGAAAACAAGTTATATTAAGTGGCTAGCTAACTAGCTAGCATTAGCTATGTTTGGTGGTCAATGAGACTGAGAGCTAGCTAACTAGCTAGCATTAGCAATGTTTGGTGGTCAATGAGACTGAGAGCTAGCTAACTAGCTAGCATTAGCTATGTTTGGTGGTCAATGAGACTGAGAGCTAGCTAACCAGCAATGTAACAAAATAATAATTTTGAAAAAGGCTCTGCATTTCATTAATCACAGTAGCAAGCATTGGAACGCTGCGATTGGTTGCCCAAAATTCTGGGGCGAGGCTTAGCGAAGCTCTCTGCATCTCAAAGACATAACAGAAATGTCGTTTTTTTTAAACAGTGCCTGTCGCTCAATATTGAGGGTTGAGAAATAGTGATCATACATCAGAGACCCTTCCCCTCTAAATAGTGATCATACATCAGAGACCCTTCCCCTCTAAATGGTGATCATACGTCAGAGAGCCTTCCCCTCTAAATGGTGATCATACGTCAGAGAGCCTTACCCTCTAAATAGTGATCATACGGCAGAGAGCCTTCCCCTCTTCCACTAAATAGATATTTGGAAGGAGAGGGCGTGTCTGGCTCATCACAGCAGCTGGCCCCGGTGAAATGGACTCTTTCATGGCAGGACTCAATTCACTTTAGGCGTACTGCTTGACCAAATCATGATTTTATCCAAAACAATAAGAAGTTTTGAGTGAGATGACCAGCAGTTTTTCTACAACCACAGCCAAGTCAAAGGGTCACAAAATGCGACTAAATGGTCTCGGTCTGGTGCCCTCCTAAAACAATCATTTGTATATTATGGATTGTCGGTCCTTTCATCCATAGCTCTTTCTATGAATTTGAGAGTAGTTACATGTCTCCGCCCCCATCCCTCAGATTTTTACCAAAACAGTGGCGGGGTGTCAATTTGTTTTATTTTTCAACTGCAGTTTGCCCCTTTTAATAGTAATATAATGTATTGGTAATACAGTTATAGTATTTGTGAAGGGTGGTGGTTGATTAATATGCTGTATAAAGCAGTAGTATAGTATTTGTGCCCAGGAAGGGTGGTTGTGATTTCTGTTGTTGTGTTCCAGGGTTTATGAGTGGGTCTCTTTGTCCTCCTGAAGTCATGAGGAAACTCAAAACTGATATGAATGTAAATGATATGATAGTAAGTACATCATCTTTTTCTCTGTCTGTGTGTATAATATACTTTATAATCTGTATGGGGTAACACAACGTTCCCTTGGTAACATCAGATAGGCTATGGGACCACAGAGAACAGCCCTGTAACATTCCTTGGTTTCCTGCGAGACAACGAGGAACTGAAGACCGAGACGGTGGGATGTATCCTGAACCACACTGAGGTATCAAATGTGTGTGTGTGTGTGTGTGTGTGTGTGTGTGAACGAGCAAGTGAGAGGAGAGAGACGGAGAAGAGATAGTCATGTGTCTAATGTCAGGGTTCTAATTCATCATCTACATGCAGTATGTGTAATGTTTATATTCTTCCTTCTTTAAAACACACATGAAACCCTACCTGTGTTCTCCTGGCCAGGCGAAGGTGGTGGATGTGTCCTCTGGAGAGGTGGTTCCTCTGGGGGATCCAGGAGAGCTGCTGATCAGAGCTTACTCTGTTATGCTGGAGTACTGGGACGACCCAGACAAGACCAGTGAGGCTATCGCCAAAGACCGCTGGTACAGAACCGGGTAAGAAATGAGATGGAGAGAGAGAGATGGAGCGAGCGAGAGATAAAGACACACAGAGACCCAGACAGCAACAGATGAAAAGTGAGCGCGAGCATCAACTGTGAATGTCTCCACAGTGACATAGCCAGTCTGGACAGGTTTGGGTACTGCCGTATAGTGGGACGTATAAAGGACATGATCATACGTGGAGGAGAGAACATCTACCCTGCTGAGATAGAGAAGTTCCTTCACACCCATCCCAACGTACAGGAGGCCCAGGTGAGAACCACACCCATCCCAACGTACAGGAGGCCCAGGTGAGAACCACACCCATCCCAACGTACAGGAGGCCCAGGTGAGAACCACACCCATCCCAACGTACAGGAGGCCCAGGACTCAGCACCACTAGAGGGCATCCGAGAATAGAACAGCACCACAGTAACACCATACAACCAAGTTACACAAATCTATCCAGGAAATGTTAGTACCAGAACCTTTCATTTCCTGTCTTCATTTCTCAATACTCATATCACCATATGATGTCCATACACAATGTCAACAGTAGGTATGGTTGGGTCAGTTTTCTGATTCCAGTGTATCCAGGTGATTATATTCTCTCCCTGTCCTGTCCACCTCTCTTTCTCCCCAGGTGATTGGCGTGAGAGATGAGAGGTTGGGGGAACAGGTGTGTGCCTGTATCAGACTGAAGGAGGGACAGGACTGTAGCAGAGAGGAGATCAGAGACTTCTGCAAGGGACAGGTGAGACAGAGACAGGAAGTGACATGACCTGTGATTCGATCATTGTCAGGTTTAGAACTTCTGTTATATACAATGTTATATTGTGTTTATAGCTACAGGCATCTGCTTCTACTGTTCCAGATTTCTCACTTCAAGATCCCCCACTATGTCTTGTTTGTGGACAGCTATCCACTGACTGCCTCTGGAAAGGTAGGATGGCTTCATGACAACACATTGTCTCAGTCTTCATTCAGATCAGCAGCGGACCAATGTTCTGGATCATGAAATTCATAATCAGAGTAATAATACCAGAACAGACGACTGTGGTGATCACCTCTGTGTTTGTCCTTTCCTAGATCCAGAAGAATAAACTGAGGGAGGAGATGGAGAAGAAGCTGGGTCTGTGATGGACAGAGGGACCTAGACAGACTGGGCTAATAGCCAACCCACACTGAGCACCGTTTCCGCCCGAGGTGATCTCTGGTTAAACCATCAATAAGCACAAAGATCATCCGCACAGTGAATCTGAATTACAACCACTGACATTTAGTTGTGGCTGCTGCCAACATGTTAATTTTTTACTATTTTGTCCTCTGGTGGGTAATATCTTCAGATGAATCACTTAACTATTTGACAATCATTTTGTTCAAATGAAATGAGGCATTTCCTTGTTTACCACAGAGAATCTACTGTGGCAATTGACCCTCCACATGTTATGAATGGAAAGGTCAGGTTGGTGTAATTACTTGTATTTCCAATGTATGTAATCCATTAATGAGTAATCCATCCATTAATATTATCCATTAATGAGTAATCCATTCATTAATATAATCCATTAATGAGTAATCCATCCATTAATATAATCCATTAATGAGTAATCCATCCATTAATATAATCCATTAATGAGTAATCCATCCATTAATATAATCCATTAATGAGTAATCCATCCATTAATATAATCCATTAATGAGTAATCCATCCATTAATATAATCCATTAATGAGTAATCCATCCATTAATATATTCCATTAATGAGTAATCCATCCATTAATATAATCCATTAATGAGTAATCCATTCATTAATATAATCCATTAATGAGTAATCCATCCATTAATATAATCCATTAATGAGTAATCCATCCATTAATATAATCCATTAATGAGTAATCCATCCATTAATATAATCCATTAATGAGTAATCCATCCATTAATATATTCCATTAATGAGTAATCCATCCATTAATATAATCCATTAATGAGTAATCCATTCATTAATATAATCCATTAATGAGTAATCCATCCATTAATGGGTAATCCATTCATTAATATAATCCATTTAATGAGTAATACATCCATTAATATAATCCATTAACTTGCCTTTATAATCAAAAGGGGAACATACAATATCCCTGAACTGTCCACATCTAACATTGGTAACTAAATCAAGCCAATCATGATTTGAGTTAATATAATCTGTTTTCATTAAGGACTATGTGTCTGCTTCAAGGGTTGAGTTAATATAATCTATGTAAAATGGCCGACTGTGTGTCTTCTTTAAGAGTTGAGTTAATATAATCTACGTAAAATGGCCGACTGTGTCTTCTTTAAGAGTTGAGTTAATATAATCTACGTAAAATGGCCGACTGTGTGTCTTCTTTAAGAGTTGAGTTAATATAATCTACGTAAAATGGCCGACTGTGTGTCTTCTTTAGAACCACTAATGTTTTCTGTTCATTCCTTTTAGTCCTTCACCAACACACGATTCAACATAAACAATAGATGCCTATACTTTTCAGTCTCAGCCATGTTTAGCTGAATCAGGTTAAAGAGTCCAGCCGGGATCTTAAAAACTACCTGCGTTTCCAACGTTCCGTTTTGATCTCACACATGGATAAAACGCCACCTGTAACGTTCTTCTGCCGGAGAAAGCCACCCTATCCTGACATTCACCGCTTGACCTCGGCTTAATCTGTGTCCAGGAAACTGGCCTTAAAACTGGTCCACCTCTTCCAGAACTCTACAACTATCATTGGGAGTGCTTGCTTATCCTATGATGTCACGAACCGGCTCAAAGTTCCTAACAAAAGGGAACGAATGACAAAATATAGTCAACTGAATACAATTAACAATGGTGTTTAATCAGTAGTGTGTTTTTCATGCATACATGTGATAATGCTGGGTGTTGAAAGGTGCCAAAGCAAACAACAAAATCTATAAAGGTGTCTGCATGGAGTCTCCTCCATGAATGGGGAAATGATGTATACATTTCAATCAGGACTGACTAAACAGAATACTATTATGTTACTGTATGGATGTATGAATCTTATTATAATCTGAGTATAATGTGTGTAATTATAATCAAGAATCAGAACAAAGACTGTCTGTTCATTGGTAGAAATGAATGAACTTATCGTCAGACTGGCTAGAATGCTTATCTACACAGGGAGACCTTGGCCTGGTAGTAAATGATCTAAACCGGTGGTGGACGATGTGGGAAGGCTTGTGAACTATACTGCCATTGTATCAGAGTGGAGGAGGGACAGTTTAAAACCTATGACGTCATGTTTTAGTTTGTAAACTGTACCATGATCAGTACTCTCGAGAATAAACGCTATTGATTGATTTTGAGACTGGCCTCTGTCCATTTTATGCAAATAAGTATCTTAGGAATGGGCAGAGTGTTTAATTGAATTGGTTAAATAAACGTGTAGGAATTGAATTCCTTTAACATGATCCTGGGACACACCCGGGCCCAGGTGTGCCCCACGTCGCTGACGACTCTCCTGGCTCCTCCCACCGGCATCCTAATAAGGAAAACGAGAGCAGAGAGAGAGAATACGGCAAACAGAGTGGGAGGGTCGTCACAGATGTCACCCACCTCTACCATGTCACTCTGAGCTATGTCAGCCTGTTGCTCTGTCCCCATAGAACTATCATTTGGTTACTCCCATGGTCTATGATGTCACTCTGAGCTCTGTCAGCCTGTTGCTCTGTCCCCATAGAACTATCATTTGGTTACTCCCAGGGTCTATGATGTCACCCACCTCTACCATGTCACTCTGAGCTCTATGTCAGCCTGTTGCTCTGTCCCCATATATACAGGGTTGGAACTAAGCATTGTAACTCTGCCTAACAACACATTTGTACATACCAACATCTGGCATTATTACAGTTCTATTTATTTCAGATGTCTTTATGGCATGTTTAAAATGAAGAACCTGAGTTTTACTATTGTACATCAGTCCAAGATCACATATCATGATGTACAATTAGTTGTCCAGTCTGTTCGATAAAATGAAATAAAGATATTGAAAGAGTTGTTGCACATCACTCATGAAGCATAACATTGAGCTTAGACTTTATTTTTGCTCTTGGTTTTATTGAAATATAGCAATATATTGCTGTAACAGACACAGAGCCTTTGTAACCAATCTCTCTCCAGCTGGAACCAATAGTCTGTCTAGGACCCTCTGTCCATCACAGACCCAGCTTCTTCTCCATCTCCTCCCTCAGTTTGATCTTCTGGACCTAGGAAAGGACAAACACAGAGGTGATCAACACAGTCGTCTATGCTGGTATTAATATCATTAACCTGGATAACCTGATTTGTTTAGTGTTGTCATGACGCCATCCTACCTTTCCAGAGGCAGTCAGTGGATAGCTGTCCACAAACACCACATAGTGGGGGATCTTGAAGTGAGAAATCTGGAACAAGTATAAACAGTTACGCTTCTCGTTCACATAAGACATGTTGCCGATGCTTGGTAATGATGGACTGACTAGTTAAAACGACTTCAACTCAGTGGGATAACCATCTAGTTAAAACGACTTCAACCCAGTGGGATAACCATCTGGTTAAAACAACTTCAACCCAGTGGGATAACCATCTGGTAAAAACAACTTCAACCCAGTGGGATAACCATCTGGTTAGAACGACTTCAACCCAGTGGGATAACCATCTGGTTAAAACGACTTCAACCCACTGGGATAACCATCTGGTTAAAACGACTTCAACCCAGTGAGATAACCATCTGGTTAAAACGACTTCAACCCAGTGGGATAACCATCTGGTTAAAACGACTTCAACCCAGTGGGATAACCATCTGGGATAACCATCTGGTTAAAACGACTTCAACCCAGTGGGATAACCATCTGGTTAAAACGACTTCAACCCAGTGGGATAACCATCTGGTTAAAACGACTTCAACCCAGTGGGATAACCATCTGGTTAAAACGACTTCAACTCAGTGGGATAGATAACCATCTGGTAAAAACGACTTCAACCCAGTGGGATAGATAACCATCTGGTAAAAACGACTTCAACTCAGTGGGATAACCATCTGGGATAACCATCTGGTTAAAACGACTTCAACTCAGTGGGATAACCATCTGGTTAAAACGACTTCAACCCAGTGGGATAACCATCTGGTTAAAACGACTTCAACCCAGTGGGATAACCATCTGGTTAAAACGACTTCAACCCAGTGGGATAACCATCAGGTTAAAACGACTTCAACCCAGTGGGATAACCATCTGGTTAAAACGACTTCAACCCAGTGGGATAACCATCTGGTTAAAATGACTTCAACCCAGTCGGATAACCATCTGGTTAAAATGACTTCAACCCAGTGGGATAGATAACCATCTGGTAAAAACAACTTCAACCCAGTGGGATAACCATCTGGTTAAAACGACTTCAACCCAGTGGGATAACCATCTGGTTAAAACGACTTCAACCCAGTGGGATAACCATCTGGTTAAAACGACTTCAACCCAGTGGGATAACCATCTGGTTAAAACGACTTCAACCCAGTGGGATAACCATCTGGTTAAAACGACTTCAACCCAGTGGGATAACCATCTGGTTAAAACGACTTCAACCCAGTGGGATAACCATCAGGTTAAAACGACTTCAACCCAGTGGGATAACCATCTGGTTAAAACGACTTCAACCCAGTGGGATAACCATCTGGTTAAAATGACTTCAACCCAGTCGGATAACCATCTGGTTAAAATGACTTCAACCCAGTGGGATAGATAACCATCTGGTAAAAACAACTTCAACCCAGTGGGATAACCATCTGGTTAAAACGACTTCAACCCAGTGGGATAACCATCTGGTTAAAACGACTTCAACCCAGTGGGATAACCATCTGGTTAAAACGACTTCAACCCAGTGGGATAACCATCTGGTTAAAACGACTTCAACCCAGTGGGATAACCATCTGGGATAACCATCTGGTTAAAATGACTTCAACCCAGTGGGATAACCATCTTGTGTTCAATCCCCCAGTGACCTGTTCCTTTCTGTCTCACCTGTCCCTTGCAGAAGTCTCTGATCTCCTCTCTGCTACAGTCCAGTCCCTCCTTCAGTCTGATACAGGCACACACCTGTTCCCCCAACCTCTCATCTCTCACGCCAATCACCTGGGGAGAAAGAGAGGTGGACAGGACAGGGAGAGAATATAATCACCTGGGGAGAAAGAGAGGTGGAGAGGACAGGGAGAGAATATAATCACCTGGGGAGAAAGAGAGGTGGAGAGGACAGGGAGAGAATATAATCACCTGGGGAGAAAGAGAGGTGGACAGGACGGGGAGAGAAAATAAACACCTGGGCCTCCTGTACGTTGGGATGGGTGTGGTTCTCACCTGGGCCTCCTGTACGTTGGGATGGGTGTGGTTCTCACCTGGGCCTCCTGTACGTTGGGATGGGTGTGGAGGAACTTCTCTATCTCAGCAGGGTAGATGTTCTCTCCTCCACGTATGATCATGTCCTTTATACGTCCCACTATACGGCAGTACCCAAACCTGTCCAGACTGGCTATGTCACTGTGGAGACATTCACAGTTGATGCTCGCGCTCACTTTTCATCTGTTGCTGTCTGGGTCTCTGTTTGTTTCTCTGTGTGTCTTTATCGCTCCCTCCATCTCTCTCTCTCCATCTCATTTCTTACCCGGTTCTGTACCAGCGGTCTTTGGCGATAGCCTCACTGGTCTTGTCTGGGTCGTCCCAGTACTCCAGCATAACAGAGTAAGCTCTGATCAGCAGCTCTCCTGGATCCCCCAGAGGAACCACCTCTCCAGAGGACACATCCACCACCTTCGCCTGGCCAGGAGAACACAGGTAGGGTTTCATGTGTGTTTTAAAGAAGGAAGAATATAAACATTACACATACTGCATGTAGATGAATTAGAACCCTGACATTAGACACATGAATGTCTCTTCTCTGTCTCTCTCCTCTCACTTGCTCGCTCACACACACACACACACACACACACACACACACACTTGATACCTCAGCGTGGTTCAGGATACATCCCACTGTCTCGGTCTTCAGTTCCTCGTTGTCTCGCGGAAAACCAACAAATGCCGCAGGGCTGTTCTCTGTGGTCCCATAGCCTATCTGATGTTACCAAGGGAACGTTGTGTTACCCCATACAGATTATAAAGTATATTATACACACAGACAGAGAAAAAGATGATGTACTTACTATCATATCATTTACATTCATATCAGTTTTGAGTTTCCTCATGACTTCAGGAGGACAAAGAGACCCACCCGTAAACCCTGGAACACAACAACAGAAATCACAACCACCCTTCCAGGGCACAAATACTATTACTGTATTACTAATACATTATACTGCTGCAATTTGCAGTTGAAAAATAAAACAAATTGACACCCCGCCACTGTTTTGGTAAAAATCTGAGGGATGGGGGCGGAGACATGTAACCACTCTCAAATTCATAGAAAGAGCTATGGATGAAAGGACCAGCAATCCATAATATACAAATGATTGTTTTAGGAGCAATCCATAATATACAACTTATTGTTTTAGGAGGGCACCAGACCGAGACCATTTAGTCGCATTTTGTGACCCTTTGACTTGGCTGTGGTTGTAGAAAAACTGCTGGTCACCTCACTCAAAACTTCTTATTGTTTTGGATAAAATCATGATTTGGTCAAGCAGTACGCCTAAAGTGAATTGAGTCCTGCCATGAAAGAGTCCATTTCACCGGGGCCAGCTGCTGTGATGAGCCAGACACGCCCTCTCCTTCCAAATATCTATTTAGTGGAAGAGGGGAAGGCTCTCTGCCGTATGATCACTATTTAGAGGGGAAGGCTCTCTGCCGTATGATCACTATTTAGAGGGGAAGGCTCTCTGACGTATGATCACTATTTAGAGGGGAAGGCTCTCTGACGTATGATCACCATTTAGAGGGGAAGGCTCTCTGACGTATGATCACTATTTAGAGGGGAAGGCTCTCTGACGTATGATCACTATTTAGAGGGGAAGGCTCTCTGATGTATGATCACTATTTAGAGGGGAAGGGTCTCTGTATGATCACTATTTAGAGGGGAAGGGTCTCTGATGTATGATCACTATTTAGAGGGGAAGGGTCTCTGATGTATGACCAGTATTTAGAGGGGAAGGGTCTCTGATGTATGATCACTATTTAGAGGGGAAGGGTCTCTGATGTATGATCACTATTTAGAGGGGAAGGGTCTCTGATGTATGATCACTATTTAGAGGGGAAGGGTCTCTGATGTATGATCACTATTTAGAGGGGAAGGGTCTCTGATGTATGATCACTATTTAGAGGGGAAGGGTCTCTGATGTATGACCACTATTTAGAGGGGAAGGGTCTCTGATGTATGATCACTATTTAGAGGGGAAGGGTCTCTGATGTATGACCACTATTTAGAGGGGAAGGGTCTCAGCTTTCTAGGGGTATGATCACTATTTCTCAACCCTCAATATTGAGCGACAGGCACTGTTTTAAAAAACTACATTTCTGTTATGTCTTTGAGATGCAGAGAGCGTGAGGTACACGTTGGCGCTGAGTCCTAGTAGACTATCACTGGATTGTTTTTAGGGCATTCAGTTTACTGCAATTAATCAAATTACACAGCTAACCATCAGCAATATTCTGTTAGCGATCTAGCTAATGTGTTTTGAGTTAGTGGTGAAATAGTCCCAAATGAATTAGCTAGTGCACACAAACATGTAGGCCAATGGATCTCTATTGAGCAAAAACAAATCTGACATTTCCAGAGCCCTAGTTTGACAATAAAATAAAAATATAGCAACAATCAGCTAATTGACACTTCGCTAAGCCTCGCCCCAGAATTTTGAGCAACCAATCGCAGCGTTCCAATGCTTGCTACTGTGATTCCTGAAATGCAGAGCCTTTTGGAGGATCTTTCTAAATGATTATTTTGTTACATTGTTTGCTAACTCAGCTGGTTAGCTAGCTCTGTCTCATTGACCACCAAACATTGCTAATGCTAGCTAGTTAGCTAGCTCTGTCTCATTGACCACCAAACATTGCTAATGCTAGCTAGTTAGCTAGCTCTGTCTCATTGACCACCAAACATTGCTAATGCTAGCTAGTTAGCTAGCTCTGTCTCATTGACCACCAAACATTGCTAATGCTAGCTAGTTAGCTAGCTCTGTCTCATTGACCACCAAACATTGCTAATGCTAGCTAGTTAGCTAGCTCTGTCTCATTGACCACCAAACATTGCTAATGCTAGCTAGTTAGCTAGCCACTTAATATAACTTGTTTTCTCTAAAATGTATGTAAGCTAGCTAAGTTTGCCATATTATGAATTCAACTCATATCTGCTGTCGACATCAGGATACGATTTGAGAACACGAGTTATGTCCAAAAGTGGTTAGTAGCTTTGACTGCATGCTGACAGTGACTTCAGACTCATTCAGTGGCTAGCCACACTACAAACCTAATTTGACCAGGTTCCTGTGAAACATTTATAATGACAGTCCATCACAACATATCAGAGAGCTTCCTGATTAGTAAGGGTCATCTGTGTTTCATTCATGTCAGCGGTTGGGGGGGGGACTTAGCGAATGGTTTAGGTTGCAGATCAAAATGACCTGAATCATTCATTACTGCTTGGACATGTTTGATTGAAAAATGTATTTTATTTAATCATACCACCTTTTTAAACCACAGTGATTTATAAGATGATTATAAAATGTTTCTATTGAGTAACAAAATATTGGTGCAACCAAATCATGAACTGGTGCCACCAGCTGAAAGGGTGGCACCCCGACTGAAAACCATAGCAGCGCCAGAGACCCCGACTGAAAACCATAGCAGCGCCAGAGACCCCGACTGAAAACCATAGCAGCGCCAGAGACCCCGACTGAAAACCATAGCAGCGCCAGAGACCCCGACTGAAAACCATAGCAGCGCCAGAGACCCCGACTGAAAACCATAGCAGCGCCAGAGACCCAGACTGAAAACCATAGCACCGCCAGAGACCCCGACTGAAAACCATAGCGGCGCCAGAGACCCCGACTGAAAACCATAGCGGCGCCAGAGACCCCGACTGAAAACCATAGCGGCGCCAGAGACCCCGACTGAAAACCATAGCGGCGCCAGAGACCCCGACTGAAAACCATAGCGGCGCCAGAGACCCCGACTGAAAACCATAGCGGCGCCAGAGACCCCGACTGAAAACCATAGCGGCGCCAGAGACCCCGACTGAAAACCATAGCAGCGCCAGAGACCCCGACTGAAAACCATAGCAGCGCCAGAGACCCCGACTGAAAACCATAGCGGCGCCAGAGACCCCGACTGAAAATGTTAGTCAAGAGCCTCAAAACATTTTCTCTTAGGGGTGTACTCACTCTTGTTGCCAGCGGTTTAGACATTAATGGCTGTGTGTTGAGTTATTTTGAGGGGACAGCAAATTTACACTGTTATACAAGCTGTACACTCACTACTTTACATTGTAGCAAAGTGTCATTTCTTCAGTGTTGTCACATGAAAATAAATACTCAAATATTTACAAAAATGTGAGAGGTGTACTCCCTTTTGTGATATACTGTCCAAAAGAATGGATGTAGCAACTGCAAATGACCCCTTTCAGCTTAAACTTTACCACAGCAATTCAGTTTATTTTTATGTATTTCCAGCCATCAAACAACAGTCTACACAAACAAACCTCAAATCTCTCACCAGATTCAACTGATGACAGGTCATAGTTGTGTAGGTCAGGCTGTCCAAGCATGTCAATGTACATGGTAGGAGTTCCGTAGAGGAAATTACACCTGAAACAGAGAACATATATTGAGGTATTTAGTGTGTTATAGAGGTTCATTCTCAATGTGCTCAGTGGCAGCTATTTCTATTATTCTTATTACAACAGACTGACATGAAATATCTCTATTGTAAGTCTCCAGGATGTGTAAGTCACTTAAGGAAGAGGTTCCTAAACTTTACTACCTTTCATTCTGAATGGCCTCCAGGTTGGCACGGCTGTCGTACCCAGCAGAGGGGAAGACCAGGGTGATGCCATGCAGTGCCATGCACATCCCTCCGATCACTGAGCCTATGCAGTGGTACAGAGGAACAGGAACACACGCTCTTATATGCTGAGGGGGAAGCAACAAGAGCAGAGGTTACATGAGAAAAGTAGAGAGGGAGAGAGAGAGAGAGGGCGAAAGAGAGAGAGAGCGACAGAGAGAGAGAGCAACAGAGAGAGAAAGAGACACAGAGAGAGCGCCACAGAGAGAGAGAGCGCCACAGAGAGAGAGATGATAATAGTCTCATGTCTCCACTGACCTTCCAGTTGAATCCCAGACGAAGACCCACAAAATAGGCGTTGTTGACGATGTTGTGGTGGGAGAGGGTGGCACCTTTAGGATTTCCTGTTGTTCCCTAGAGAACAGTAGACAGACTAATACTGTTGTTCCCTACAGACTAGTAGACATCAGACAGACTAATACTGTTGTTCCCTACAGACCAGTAGACATCAGAAAGACTAATACTGTTGTTCCCTACAGACCAGTAGACAGACTAATACTGTTGTTCCCTACAGACCAGTAGACAGACTAATACTGTTGTTCTCTACAGACCAGTAGACAGACTAATACTGTTGTTCCCTATAGACCAGTAGACAGACTAATACTGTTGTTCCCTACAGACCAGTAGACATCAGAAAGACTAATACTGTTGTTCCCTACAGACCAGTAGACAGACTAATACTGTTGTTCCCTACAGACCAGTAGACAGACTAATACTGTTGTTCCCTACAGACCAGTAGACAAGACTAATACTGTTGTTCCCTACAGACCAGTAGACAGACTAATACTGTTGTTCTCTACAGACCAGTAGACAAGACTAATACTGTTGTTCCCTACAGACCAGTAGACAGACTAATACTGTTGTTCCCTACAGACCAGTAGACAGACTAATACTGTTGTTCTCTACAGACCAGTAGACAGACTAATACTGTTGTTCCCTATAGACCAGTAGACAGACTAATACTGTTGTTCCCTACAGACCAGTAGACAGACTAATACTGTTGTTCCCTATAGACCAGTAGACAGACTAATACTGTTGTTCCCTACAGACCAGTAGACAGACTAATACTGTTGTTCCCTACAGACCAGTAGACAGACTAATACTGTTGTTCCCTACAGACCAGTAGACAGACTAATACTCAGACATAAACAATGAATACCTGTTGATGTGTTTTGTGTGTCGGTGAGGGTAATAATAATAATGTATTGATATGATGTGTGAGCTGTGCAGTACAGTATTACTGCTCCAGGGGGCGCTGCACTGCAGCTGATCCTGTTCTTCCATTAACTCGTGGCAGTGTGTGTGTGTGTGTGGCTGATTTCCCAGACACAGATTAAGCCTAGTCCAATGGAGATCACTATGGAAAGTGCTTCTTTGTCCAAGACTTGGTTTAATCTGTGTCCAGGAAATCAGCCGTAAAGAATTCTTCTTCTTCTTTCAACAGGAGACCTACGGATGTGAACTGTATGTTGATGGGGTCGTCGAAGGACAGTTTGGTCTGCAGGTCCTGCAGCTCCTGGTGGTGCTGTCTGCTTCCAGCCTGCATCACATCCTCTACATGTACAGTCCCTGTCTGTCTGCTGTCTGTCACAATCACCATACGCAGGTCTGGTAGTCTGGCAGGAGGAACACAGTAGGTTAACATTACAGTAACACAATGACCGTTACATTACAGTAACACAATGACCATTACATTACAGTAACACAATGACCATTACATTACAGTAACACAATGACCGTTACATTACAGTAACACAATGACCGTTACATTACAGTAACATTACAGTAACACAATGACTGTTACATTACAGTAACACAATGACCATTACATTACAGTAACATTACAGTAACACAATGACCGTTACATTACAGTAACACTGTCAGTACTATTACAGTAACACAATGACCATTACTGTAACATTACAGTAACACAATGACCTTTACATTACAGTAAAATTACAGTAACACAATGACCGTTACATTACAGTAACACAATGACCATAACATTACAGTAACATTACAGTAACACAATGACTGTTACATTACAGTAACACAATGACCATTACATTAGTAACATTACAGTAACACAATGACCGTTACATTACAGTAACACTGTCAGTACTATTACAGTAACACAATGACCATTACTGTAACATTACAGTAACACAATGACCGTTACATTACAGTAACACTGTCAGTACTATTACAGTAACACAATGACCGTTACATTACAGTAACAATGACCGTTACATTACAGTAACATTACAGCAACACAATGATAGTAACATTACAGTAACAGCCTTCATTAGGTCCTCTACTGTCCCTGTCTGTCACCATCACCATACACAGATGGTATCACCTTTGCCTCTACTTCCTTTCCTTTCAATTAGGCTGGTTTGGATTTGTCCCTGACCAAAATGGCTGCCATTATCATACCATTCAGGAACTTTGAGGGTTTATGACATAGCCCTTCTAGTAATTTAATGGGATCTCTACTATGGCTATAAATATGTTAGCCACAGACCACATATCTGTTCAGGGTTCTATATCTATGATGTTAGCTAACCTGTTAGGTACTTGTTTACTTCATGATGCAGCAATACAATATGTCTGTTGACTCAGTCATGGTCCAGTAGTACAATATGTCTGTTGACGCAGTCATGATGCAGTAGTACAATATGTCTGTTGACTCAGTCATGGTCCAGTAGTACAATATGTCTGTTGACGCAGTCATGATGCAGTAGTACAATATGTCTGTTGACGCAGTCATGATGCAGTAGTACCATATGTCTGTTGACGCAGTCATGGTCCAGTAGTACAATATTAACATACCTGTCTGTTGACTCAGTCATGATGCAGTAGTACCATATGTCTGTTGACGCAGTCATGATGCAGTAGTACCAGATGTCTGTTGACGCAGTCATGGTCCAGGAGTACAATATTAACATACCTGTCTGTTGACTCAGTCATGATGCAGTAGTACCATATATGTCTGTTGACGCAGTCATGATGCAGTAGTACCATATGTCTGTTGACGCAGTCATGATGCAGTAGTACCATATGTCTGTTGACGCAGTCATGGTCCAGTAGTACAATATTAACATACCTGTCTGTTGACTCAGTCATGATGCAGTAGTACCATATGTCTGTTGACGCAGTCATGATGCAGTAGTACAATATGTCTGTTGACGCAGTCATGATGCAGTAGTACCATATGTCTGTTGACGCAGTCATGGTCCAGTAGTACAATATTAACATACCTGTCTGTTGACTCAGTCATGATGCAGTAGTACCATATGTCTGTTGACGCAGTCATGATGCAGTAGTACCATATGTCTGTTGACGCAGTCATGGTCCAGTAGTACAATATTAACATACCTGTCTGTTGACTCAGTCATGATGCAGTAGTACCATATGTCTGTTGACGCAGTCATGATGCAGTAGTACAATATGTCTGTTGACGCAGTCATGATGCAGTAGTACCATGTCTGTTGACGCAGTCATGGTCCAGTAGTACAATATTAACATACCTGTCTGTTGACTCAGTCATGATGCAGTAGTACCATATGTCTGTTGACGCAGTCATGATGCAGTAGTACCATATGTCTGTTGACGCAGTCATGGTCCAGTAGTACAATATTAACATACCTGTCTGTTGACTCAGTCATGATGCAGTAGTACCATATGTCTGTTGACGCAGTCATGATGCAGTAGTACAATATGTCTGTTGACGCAGTCATGATGCAGTAGTACAATATGTCTGTTGACGCAGTCATGGTGCAGCAATACAATATGTCTGTTGACGCAGTCATGATGCAGTAGTACAATGTCTGTTGACGCAGTCATGATGCAGTAATACAATATGTCTGTTGACGCAGTCATGATGCAGTAGTACAATATGTCTGTTGACGCAGTCATGATGCAGTAGTACAATATGTCTGTTGACGCAGTCATGATGCAGTAGTACAATATGTCTGTTGACGCAGTCATGGTGCAACAATACAATATGTCTGTTGACGCAGTCATGATGCAACAATACGTCTGTTGACGCAGTCATGATGCAACAATACAATATGTCTGTTGACTCAGTCATGATGCAACAATACAATATGTCTGTTGACTCAGTCATGATGCAACAATACAATATGTCTGTTGACTCAGTCATGATGCAGTAGTACCATATGTCTGTTGACTCAGTCATGATGCAGTAGTACAATATTAACATACCTGTCTGTTGACGCAGTCATGGTCCAGTAGTACAATATTAACATACCTGTCTGTTAACTCAGTCATGATGCAGTAGTACCATATGTCTGTTGACGCAGTCATGATGCAGTAGTACCATATGTCTGTTGACGCAGTCATGGTCCAGTAGTACCATATGTCTGTTGACGCAGTCATGGTCCAGTAGTACCATATGTCTGTTGACGCAGTCATGATGCAGTAGTACCATTTGTCTGTTGACGCAGTCATGGTGCAGTAGTACCATATGTCTGTTGACGCAGTCATGATGCAGTAGTACCATATGTCTGTTGACGCAGTCATGGTCCAGTAGTACAATATTAACATACCTGTCTGTTGACTCAGTCATGATGCAGTAGTACCATATGTCTGTTGACGCAGTCAAGATGCAGTAGTACAATATGTCTGTTGATGCAGTCATGATGCAGTAGTACCATATGTCTGTTGACGCAGTCATGGTCCAGTAGTACAATATTAACATACCTGTCTGTTGACTCAGTCATGATGCAGTAGTACCATATGTCTGTTGACGCAGTCATGATGCAGTAGTACAATATGTCTGTTGACGCAGTCATGATGCAGTAGTACCATGTCTGTTGACGCAGTCATGGTCCAGTAGTACAATATTAACATACCTGTCTGTTGACTCAGTCATGATGCAGTAGTACCATATGTCTGTTGACGCAGTCATGATGCAGTAGTACAATATGTATGTTGACGCAGTCATGATGCAGTAGTACAATATGTCTGTTGACTCAGTCATGGTCCAGTAGTACAATATGTCTGTTGACGCAGTCATGATGCAGTAGTACAATATGTCTGTTGACGCAGTCATGATGCAGCAGTACAATATGTCTGTTGACGCAGTCATGGTGCAGCAATACAATGTCTGTTGACGCAGTCATGATGCAGTAGTACAATATGTCTGTTGACGCAGTCATGATGCAGTAATACAATATGTCTGTTGACGCAGTCATGATGCAGTAGTACAATATGTCTGTTGACGCAGTCATGATGCAGTAGTACAATATGTCTGTTGATGCAGTCATGGTGCAACAATACAATATGTCTGTTGACGCAGTCATGATGCAACGATACAATATGTCTGTTGACTCAGTCATGATGCAACAATACAATATGTCTGTTGACTCAGTCATGATGCAGTAGTACCATATGTCTGTTGACGCAGTCATGGTCCAGTAGTACAATATTAACATACCTGTCTGTTGACTCAGTCATGATGCAGTAGTACCATATGTCTGTTGACGCAGTCATGATGCAGTAGTACCATATGTCTGTTGACGCAGTCATGGTCCAGTAGTACAATATTAACATACCTGTCTGTTGACTCAGTCATGATGCAGTAGTACCATATGTCTGTTGACGCAGTCATGATGCAGTAGTACCATATGTCTGTTGACGCAGTCATGGTCCAGTAGTACCATATGTCTGTTGACGCAGTCATGATGCAGTAGTACCATATGTCTGTTGACGCAGTCATGATGCAGTAGTACCATATGTCTGTTGACGCAGTCATGATGCAGTAGTACCATATGTCTGTTGACGCAGTCATGATGCAGTAGTACCATATGTCTGTTGACGCAGTCATGGTCCATTAGTACAATATTAACATACCTGTCTGTTGACTCAGTCATGATGCAGTAGTACCATATATGTCTGTTGACGCAGTCATGATGCAGTAGTACCATATGTCTGTTGACGCAGTCGTGATGCAGTAGTACCATATGTCTGTTGACGCAGTCATGGTCCAGTAGTACAATATTAACATACCTGTCTGTTGACTCAGTCATGATGCAGTAGTACCATATGTCTGTTGACGCAGTCATGATGCAGTAGTACCATATGTCTGTTGACGCAGTCATGATGCAGTAGTACCATATGTCTGTTGACGCAGTCATGGTCCAGTAGTACCATATGTCTGTTGACGCAGTCATGATGCAGTAGTACCATATGTCTGTTGACGCAGTCATGATGCAGTAGTACCATATGTCTGTTGACGCAGTCATGATGCAGTAGTACCATATGTCTGTTGACGCAGTCATGGTCCAGTAGTACAATATTAACATACCTGTCTGTTGACTCAGTCATGATGCAGTAGTACCATATATGTCTGTTGACGCAGTCATGATGCAGTAGTACCATATGTCTGTTGACGCAGTCATGATGCAGTAGTACAATATGCATGTTGACGCAGTCATGATGCAGTAGTACAATATGTCTGTTGACTCAGTCATGGTCCAGTAGTACAATATGTCTGTTGACGCAGTCATGATGCAGTAGTACAATATGTCTGTTGACGCAGTCATGATGCAGTAGTACAATATGTCTGTTGACGCAGTCATGGTGCAGCAATACAATATGTCTGTTGACGCAGTCATGATGCAGTAGTACAATATGTCTGTTGACGCAGTCATGATGCAGTAATACAATATGTCTGTTGACGCAGTCATGATGCAACGATACAATATGTCTGTTGACGCAGTCATGATGCAACGATACAATATGTCTGTTGACGCAGTCATGATGCAGTAGTACCATATGTCTGTTGACGCAGTCATGGTCCAGTAGTACAATATTAACATACCTGTCTGTTGACTCAGTCATGATGCAGTAGTACCATATGTCTGTTGACGCAGTCATGATGCAGTAGTACCATATGTCTGTTGACGCAGTCATGGTCCAGTAGTACAATATTAACATACCTGTCTGTTGACTCAGTCATGATGCAGTAGTACCATATGTCTGTTGACGCAGTCATGATGCAGTAGTACCATATGTCTGTTGACGCAGTCATGGTCCAGTAGTACCATATGTCTGTTGACGCAGTCATGGTCCAGTAGTACCATATGTCTGTTGACGCAGTCATGATGCAGTAGTACCATATGTCTGTTGACGCAGTCATGATGCAGTAGTACCATATGTCTGTTGACGCAGTCATGGTCCAGTAGTACAATATTAACATACCTGTCTGTTGACTCAGTCATGATGCAGTAGTACCATATGTCTGTTGACGCAGTCATGATGCAGTAGTACCATATGTCTGTTGACGCAGTCATGATGCAGTAGTACCATATGTCTGTTGACGCAGTCATGGTCCAGTAGTACCATATGTCTGTTGACGCAGTCATGATGCAGTAGTACCATATGTCTGTTGACGCAGTCATGATGCAGTAGTACCATATGTCTGTTGACGCAGTCATGATGCAGTAGTACCATATGTCTGTTGACGCAGTCATGGTCCAGTAGTACAATATTAACATACCTGTCTGTTGACTCAGTCATGATGCAGTAGTACCATATATGTCTGTTGACGCAGTCATGATGCAGTAGTACCATATGTCTGTTGACGCAGTCATGATGCAGTAGTACCATATGTCTGTTGACGCAGTCATGGTCCAGTAGTACAATATTAACATACCTGTCTGTTGACTGTCCAGTATTTATGCTGCAGTAGTTTATGTGTCGGGGGGCTGGGGTCAGTTTGTTATATCTGGAGTACTTCTCCTGTCCTATTCGGTGTCCTGTGTAAATCTAAGTGTGCGTTCTCTAATTCTCTCCTTCTCTCTTTCTTTCTCTCTCTCGGAGGACCTGAGCCCTAGGACCATGCCCCAGGACTACCTGACATGATGACTCCTTGCTGTCCCCAGTCCACCTGGCCATGCTGCTGTTCCAGTTTCAACTGACCTGAGCCCTAGGACCATGCCCCAGGACTACCTGACATGATGACTCCTTGCTGTCCCCAGTCTACCTGGCCATGCTGCTGCTCCAGTTTCAACTTCCACCTGACTGTGCTGCTGCTCTAGTTTCAACTGTTCTGCCTTATTATTATTCGACCATGCTGGTCATTTATGAACATTGAACATCTTGACCATGTTCTGTTATAATCTCCACCCGGCACAGCCAGAAGAGGACTGGCCACCCCACATAGCCTGGTTCCTCTCTAGGTTTCTTCCTAGGTATTGGCCTTTCTAGGGAGTTTTTCCTAGCCACCGTGCTTCTACACCTGCATTGCTTGCTGTTTGGGGTTTTAGGCTGGGTTTCTGTACAGCACTTTGAGATATCAGCTGATGTACGAAGGGCTATATAAATAAATTTGATTTGATTTGTTGACTCAGTCATGATGCAGTAGTACCATATGTCTGTTGACGCAGTCATGATGCAGTAGTACAATATGTCTGTTGACGCAGTCATGATGCAGTAGTACCATATGTCTGTTGACGCAGTCATGGTCCAGTAGTACAATATTAACATACCTGTCTGTTGACTCAGTCATGATGCAGTAGTACCATATGTCTGTTGACGCAGTCATGATGCAGTAGTACCATATGTCTGTTGACGCAGTCATGATGCAGTAGTACAATATGTCTGTTGACGCAGTCATGATGCAGTAGTACAATATGTCTGTTGACGCAGTCATGGTGCAGCAATACAATATGTCTGTTGACGCAGTCATGATGCAGTAGTACAATATGTCTGTTGACGCAGTCATGATGCAGTAATACAATATGTCTGTTGACGCAGTCATGATGCAGTAATACAATATGTCTGTTGACGCAGTCATGATGCAGTAGTACAATATGTCTGTTGACGCAGTCATGATGCAGTAGTACAATATGTCTGTTGACGCAGTCATGATGCAGTAGTACAATATGTCTGTTGACGCAGTCATGATGCAGTAGTACAATATGTCTGTTGACGCAGTCATGATGCAGTAGTACAATATGTCTGTTGACTCAGTCATGATGCAGTAGTACCATATGTCTGTTGACGCAGTCATGGTCCAGTAGTACAATATTAACATACCTGTCTGTTGACTCAGTCATGATGCAGTAGTACCATATGTCTGTTGACGCAGTCATGATGCAGTAGTACCATATGTCTGTTGACGCAGTCATGGTCCAGTAGTACAATATTAACATACCTGTCTGTTGACTCAGTCATGATGCAGTAGTACCATATGTCTGTTGACGCAGTCATGATGCAGTAATACAATATGTCTGTTGACGCAGTCATGATGCAGTAGTACAATATGTCTGTTGACGCAGTCATGATGCAGTAGTACAATATGTCTGTTGACGCAGTCATGATGCAGTAGTACAATATGTCTGTTGACGCAGTCATGATGCAGTAGTACAATATGTCTGTTGACGCAGTCATGATGCAGTAGTACAATATGTCTGTTGACTCAGTCATGATGCAGTAGTACCATATGTCTGTTGACGCAGTCATGGTCCAGTAGTACAATATTAACATACCTGTCTGTTGACTCAGTCATGATGCAGTAGTACCATATGTCTGTTGACGCAGTCATGATGCAGTAGTACCATATGTCTGTTGACGCAGTCATGGTCCAGTAGTACAATATTAACATACCTGTCTGTTGACTCAGTCATGATGCAGTAGTACCATATGTCTGTTGACGCAGTCATGATGCAGTAGTACCATATGTCTGTTGACGCAGTCATGATGCAGTAGTACCATATGTCTGTTGACGCAGTCATGATGCAGTAGTGCCATATGTCTGTTGACGCAGTCATGGTCCAGTAGTACAATATTAACATACCTGTCTGTTGACTCAGTCATGATGCAGTAGTACCATATATGTCTGTTGACGCAGTCATGATGCAGTAGTACCATATGTCTGTTGACGCAGTCATGATGCAGTAGTACCATATGTCTGTTGACGCAGTCATGGTCCAGTAGTACAATATTAACATACCTGTCTGTTGACTCAGTCATGATGCAGTAGTACCATATGTCTGTTGACGCAGTCATGATGCAGTAGTACAATATGTCTGTTGACGCAGTCATGATGCAGTAGTACCATATGTCTGTTGACGCAGTCATGGTCCAGTAGTACAATATTAACATACCTGTCTGTTGACTCAGTCATGATGCAGTAGTACCATATGTCTGTTGACGCAGTCATGATGCAGTAGTACCATATGTCTGTTGACGCAGTCATGGTCCAGTAGTACAATATTAACATACCTGTCTGTTGACTCAGTCATGATGCAGTAGTACCATATGTCTGTTGACGCAGTCATGATGCAGTAGTACAATATGTATGTTGACGCAGTCATGATGCAGTAGTACCATATGTCTGTTGACGCAGTCATGGTCCAGTAGTACAATATTAACATACCTGTCTGTTGTCGCAGTCATGATGCAGTAGTACAATATGTCTGTTGACGCAGTCATGATGCAGTAGTACAATATGTATGTTGACGCAGTCATGATGCAGTAGTACCATATGTCTGTTGACGCAGTCATGGTCCAGTAGTACAATATTAACATACCTGTCTGTTGTCGCAGTCATGATGCAGTAGTACAATATGTCTGTTGACGCAGTCATGATGCAGTAGTACAATATGTCTGTTGACGCAGTCATGATGCAGTAGTACCATATGTCTGTTGACGCAGTCATGATGCAGTAGTACAATATGTCTGTTGACGCAGTCATGATGCAGTAATACAATATGTCTGTTGACGCAGTCATGATGCAGTAATACAATATGTCTGTTGACGCAGTCATGATGCAGTAATACAATATGTCTGTTGACGCAGTCATGATGCAGTAGTACCATATGTCTGTTGACGCAGTCATGATGCAGTAGTACAATATGTCTGTTGACGCAGTCATGATGCAGTAGTACAATATGTCTGTTGACGCAGTCATGATGCAGTAGTACAATATGTCTGTTGACTCAGTCATGGTCCAGTAGTACAATATGTCTGTTGACGCAGTCATGATGCAGTAATACAATGTCTGTTGACTCAGTCATGGTCCAGTAATACAATATGTCTGTTGACTCAGTCATGATGCAGTAGTACCATATGTCTGTTGACTCAGTCATGATGCAGTAGTACAATATGTCTGTTGACGCAGTCATGGTCCAGTAGTACAATATTAACATACCTGTCTGTTGACCCAGTCATGATGCAGTAATACAATATGTCTGTTGACTCAGTCATGATGCAGTAATACAATATGTCTGTTGACGCAGTCATGATGCAGTAGTACAATATGTCTGTTGACGCAGTCATGATGCAGTAGTACAATATGTCTGTTGACGCAGTCATGATGCAGTAGTACAATATGTCTGTTGACGCAGTCATGATGCAGTAGTACAATATGTCTGTTGACGCAGTCATGATGCAGTAGTACAATATGTATGTTGACTCAGTCATGATGCAGTAGTACCATATGTCTGTTGACGCAGTCATGGTCCAGTAGTACAATATTAACATACCTGTCTGTTGACTCAGTCATGATGCAGTAGTACCATATGTCTGTTGACACAGTCATGATGCAGTAGTACCATATGTCTGTTGACGCAGTCATGGTCCAGTAGTACAATATTAACATACCTGTCTGTTGACTCAGTCATGATGCAGTAGTACCATATGTCTGTTGACGCAGTCATGATGCAGTAGTACCATATGTCTGTTGACGCAGTCATGGTCCAGTAGTACCATATGTCTGTTGACGCAGTCATGGTCCAGTAGTACCATATGTCTGTTGACGCAGTCATGATGCAGTAGTACCATATGTCTGTTGACGCAGTCATGATGCAGTAGTACCATATGTCTGTTGACGCAGTCATGATGCAGTAGTACCATATGTCTGTTGACGCAGTCATGGTCCAGTAGTACAATATTAACATACCTGTCTGTTGACTCAGTCATGATGCAGTAGTACCATATATGTCTGTTGACGCAGTCATGATGCAGTAGTACCATATGTCTGTTGACGCAGTCATGATGCAGTAGTACCATATGTCTGTTGACGCAGTCATGGTCCAGTAGTACAATATTAACATACCTGTCTGTTGACTCAGTCATGATGCAGTAGTACCATATGTCTGTTGACGCAGTCATGATGCAGTAGTACAATATGTCTGTTGACGCAGTCATGATGCAGTAGTACCATATGTCTGTTGACGCAGTCATGGTCCAGTAGTACAATATTAACATACCTGTCTGTTGACTCAGTCATGATGCAGTAGTACCATATGTCTGTTGACGCAGTCATGATGCAGTAGTACCATATGTCTGTTGACGCAGTCATGGTCCAGTAGTACAATATTAACATACCTGTCTGTTGACTCAGTCATGATGCAGTAGTACCATATGTCTGTTGACGCAGTCATGATGCAGTAGTACAATATGTATGTTGACGCAGTCATGATGCAGTAGTACCATATGTCTGTTGACGCAGTCATGGTCCAGTAGTACAATATTAACATACCTGTCTGTTGTCGCAGTCATGATGCAGTAGTACAATATGTCTGTTGACGCAGTCATGATGCAGTAGTACAATATGTATGTTGACGCAGTCATGATGCAGTAGTACCATATGTCTGTTGACGCAGTCATGGTCCAGTAGTACAATATTAACATACCTGTCTGTTGTCGCAGTCATGATGCAGTAGTACAATATGTCTGTTGACGCAGTCATGATGCAGTAGTACAATATGTCTGTTGACGCAGTCATGATGCAGTAGTACCATATGTCTGTTGACGCAGTCATGATGCAGTAGTACAATATGTCTGTTGACGCAGTCATGATGCAGTAGTACAATATGTCTGTTGACGCAGTCATGATGCAGTAATACAATATGTCTGTTGACGCAGTCATGATGCAGTAATACAATATGTCTGTTGACGCAGTCATGATGCAGTAATACAATATGTCTGTTGACGCAGTCATGATGCAGTAGTACCATATGTCTGTTGACGCAGTCATGATGCAGTAGTACAATATGTCTGTTGACGCAGTCATGATGCAGTAGTACAATATGTCTGTTGACTCAGTCATGGTCCAGTAGTACAATATGTCTGTTGACGCAGTCATGATGCAGTAATACAATATGTCTGTTGACTCAGTCATGATGCAGTAGTACCATATGTCTGTTGACTCAGTCATGATGCAGTAGTACAATATGTCTGTTGACGCAGTCATGGTCCAGTAGTACAATATTAACATACCTGTCTGTTGACCCAGTCATGATGCAGTAATACAATATGTCTGTTGACTCAGTCATGATGCAGTAATACAATATGTCTGTTGACGCAGTCATGGTCCAGTAGTACAATATTAACAAACCTGTCTGTTGACTCAGTCATGATGCAGTAATACAATATTAACATACCTGGAGCTCCTGAAGACCCCTGACTCTGCTGTATCCATCTCTGGGCAGATCTGTCTCAGCATGTCACAGAACCTCTGGGTCTTAAACTGGGTGGGACACACCACTGCTTTACACTGCACCTACAGAGACAGAGATAACAGAACCTCTGGGTCTTAAACTGGGTGGGACACAGACAGCACCAGGGTCAGGATCAGTTCAGCTATTCATTCAGTCTATCCAGGAAGTGTAAAACAACACGGTTCTGGATAAGAACAAACCTTCCCCAGGGTGAACTCCAGCTCCTTCAGCTGATAGGCTGGGTTTATTGACACCTGTAGAGATTAGAACAATACTTTAATATTAGGACCAATAGATCCTAACAGATGTTCATTTTAGAATCTAATATAATAGCTCATCTTCACCAGTATGATGCCAGCCTTGGCTGTGGCAAACTGAAACAGGATCCAGTGGTATGTGTTGGGCCCCCAGACTCCTAGTCTGTCCCCTCTCTTCAGACCCAGGGCCAGGAGACCTGCAGCAGCCTGGTCAACCTGGGGAGGAGGGAGACCATGACCATTTTGTTTCACCATGGATGTCCTAGTTAGCAGGCCTCAGGGTGTTTCACCATGGATGTCCTAGTTAGCAGGCCTCAGCGTGATACACCATGGATGTCCTAGTTAGCAGGCCTCAGCGTGTTTCACCATAGATGTCCTAGTTAGCAGGCCTCAGCGTGATACACCATGGATGTCCTAGTTAGCAGGCCTCAGCGTGTTACACCATGGATGTCCTAGTTAGCAGGCCTCAGCGTGTTACACCATGGATGTCCTAGTTAGCAGGCCTCAGGGTGTTACACCATGGATACTGACACATAATAGTTATGTTACTATTTGGTAAACCACCAATCAGATGCACTGTCAGATAGTCCTGCTGAATGTGCTTTAAGTGGGTACAAAGGTAACGGCCTAACAATGATCTCTAGATATGATGAAATAGATTAGAAGAGAGGGTGGATGAAAGACCTACGTCCTCCTGAAACTGGGAGAAGGTCTTACGGACTCCATCCTGCACGAACACCAGGGCCTCTCTGTGGGGCCAGCGGTCAGCTGCCGCCTGCAAACTCTGACCCACCGTCTGGCCCAGCAGGGACACTGAGGAGGCCCCATGGACGTAGCTGAAGCTCTGCCCTGGGACCATGGGGGGACTGTCCACATGGAGGGATCTGTTAAGGGACAGACATGAACAAGTACATGAGGGAAATAGTTGGAAGCTGTTTTTAGGTGCACTTGATAACACTTTGTAGTTTGGACATAGAGGACTATTTAATTGGTTCCATTGTACCAGGCAAACTACAGTAAACACAACCAAGTATTTGACATACAGTGCCTTGCGAAAGTATTCGGCCCCCTTGAACTTTGCGACCTTTTGCCACATTTCAGGCTTCAAACATAAAGATATAAAACTGTATTTTTTTGTGAAGAATCAATAACAAGTGGGACACAATCATGAAGTGGAACGACATTTATTGGATATTTCAAACTTTTTGAACAAATCAAAAACTGAAAAATTGGGCGTGCAAAATTATTCAGCCCCCTTAAGTTAATACTTTGTAGCGCCATCTTTTGCTGCGATTACAGCTGTAAGTCGCTTGGGGTATGCCTCTATCAGTTTTGCATATCGAGAGACTGAAATTTTTTCCCATTCCTCCTTGCAAAACAGCTCGAGCTCAGTGAGGTTGGATGGAGAGCATTTGTGAACAGCAGTTTTCAGTTCTTTCCACAGATTCTCGATTGGATTCAGGTCTGGACTTTGACTTGGCCATTCTAACACCTGGATATGTTTATTTTTGAACCATTCCATTGTAGATTTTGCTTTATGTTTTGGATCATTGTCTTGTTGGAAGACAAATCTCCGTCTCAGTCTCAGGTCTTTTGCAGACTCCATCAGGTTTTCTTCCAGAATGGTCCTGTATTTGGCTCCATCCATCTTCCCATCAATTTTAACCATCTTCCCTGTCCCTGCTGAAGAAAAGCAGGCCCAAACCATGATGCTGCCACCACCATGTTTGACAGTGGGGATGGTGTGTTCAGGGTGATGTGCTGTGTTGCTTTTACGCCAAACATAACGTTTTGCATTGTTGCCAAAAAGTTCAATTTTGGTTTCATCTGACCAGAGCGCCTTCTTCCACATGTTTGGTGTGTCTCCCAGGTGGCTTGTGGCAAATTTTAAACAACACTTTTTATGGATATCTTTAAGAAATGGCTTTCTTCGTGCCACTCTTCCATAAAGGCCAGATTTGTGCAATATACGACTGATTGTTGTCCTATGGACAGAGTCTCCCACCTCAGCTGTAGATCTCTGCAGTTCATCCAGAGTGATCATGGGCCTCTTGGCTGCATCTCTGATCAGTCTTCTCCTTGTATGAGCTGAACGTTTAGAGGGACGGCCAGGTCTTGGTAGATTTGCAGTCGTCTGATACTCCTTCCATTTCAATATTATCGCTTGCACAGTGCTCCTTGGGATGTTTAAAGCTTGGGAAATCTTTTTGTATCCAAATCCGGCTTTAAACTTCTTCACAACAGTATCTCGGACCTGCCTGGTGTGTTCCTTGTTCTTCATGATGCTCTCTGCGCTTTTAACGGACCTCTGAGACTATCACAGTGCAGGTGCATTTATACGGAGACTTGATTACACACAGGTGGATTGTATTTATCATCATTAGTCATTTAGGTCAACATTGGATCATTCAGAGATCCTCACTGAACTTCTGGAGAGAGTTTGCTGCACTGAAAGTAAAGGGGCTGAATAATTTTGCACGCCCAATTTTTCAGTTTTTGATTTGTTAAAAAAGTTTGAAATATCCAATAAATGTCGTTCCACTTCATGATTGTGTCCCACTTGTTGTTGATTCTTCACAAAAAAATACAGTTTTATATCTTTATGTTTGAAGCCTGAAATGTGGCAAAAGGTCGCAAAGTTCAAGGGGGCCGAATACTTTCGCAAGGCACTGTATGTACTGTAGTTGACCAAAGTCTGATACAGAGAGATAAAGAGGGAGTAAACACAGAGAGAAGGGTTGGAACAGAGAGACATGGGTTGGTACAGAGAGACATGGGTTGGAACAGAGAGAGAGATGGGTTGGAACAGAGAGAGATGGGTTGGAACAGAGAGAGATGGGTTGGAAAAGAGAGAGATGGGTTGGAAAAGAGAGAGATGGGTTGGAACAGAGAGATGGGTTGGAAAAGAGAGAGATGGGTTGGAACAGAGAGAGATGGGTTGGAACAGAGAGAGATGGGTTGGAACAGAGAGAGATGGGTTGGAACAGAGAGAGATGGGTTGGAAAAGAGAGAGATGGGTTGGAACAGAGAGAGATGGGTTGGAACAGAGAGAGATGGGTTGGAACAGAGAGAGATGGGTTGGAACAGAGAGAGATGGGTTGGAACAGAGAGAGATGGGTTGGAACAAAGAGATGGGTTGGAACTAGAGGTCGACCGATTTCAAGTTTTCATAACAATCGGACATTTTTGGGCACCGATTTTGCCGATTTTTATTACATTTTTTTACACCTTTATTTACTCTTTATTTAACCAGGCAAGTCAGTTAAGAACACATTCTTATTTTCAATGACGGCCTAGGAACAATGGGTTAACTGCCTCGTTCTGAATGACAGATTTTCACATTGTCAGCTTGGGGGATCCAATCTTGCAACCTTACAGTTAACTAGTCCTTGTGCACTCCACAAGGAGACTGCCTGTTACTGTTTTTTTTATAAGAAATGTAATGCTATATAGCAACTTACCTTGGGTTACTGCATTCGCGTAACAGGCAGTCTCCTTGTGGAGTGCAACGAGAGAGGCAGGTCGTTATTGCGTTGGACTAGTTAACTGTAAGGTTGCAAGATGGGATTCCCCGGGCTGACAAGGTGAAAATCTGTCGTTCAGTTAACCCACCGTTCGTTCCTAGGCCGTCATTGAAAATAAGAATGTATTCTTAACTGACTTGCCTATTTAAATAAAGTTAATAAAAAAGATTTTTTTTTTTAATCGGCAAATCTGCGCCCAAAAATACAGATTTCCGATTGTTATGAAAACTTGAAATCGGCCCTAATTAATCGGCCATTCCGATTAATCGGCCGACCTCTAGTCTGAATGCTAGGCAAGAAACAGGCCATCAGGTCCATACTCTACAGTTGACGGATCATACCGATCACTGCAACTGTAATTGACTATATTGAAATGGGATTGACCCCAACTAGTGGTGTGCTCTATAGGTCTGAATGACAAAATGTAATCTACAATCTGTCAAAGGTCAGAGGTCAGAGGTGGGCTTTAGAAAGGAAACACAACTTGCAAAAAGACAGAAATAATCCAGCTAGTCTGTTTATGTATGACAATGTGAAGAGAGCTGACCTACCTACAGCACCAGGTTGGGTTCCCAGGTGTCCATGTCTTCTGTAGTGAGGAGACCACCTGTAGAGGTTGTAACACAGCCCTTCTAGAGAACACACTGAGCTGTCTGAGGTGAGTTGCCCTGGTCCTCAGTAGAGAGGAGCTGATCCACACCGCTGACATGGCCTCAGTCAGCTCTGAAAATAACACCAAATGTATTATGTTCTGAACCCATTTAGACCCTTTGTTAAAAATGTTGGCTTAAAATCTGCCTAGAATCAGAAACACATGAGAAGGGACATGTACAAATGCAGATTTGGGCCATTTTAGAAAGTCTTTATTCATATTATAAAAGTGATTTATTTAATTGTTCCATGTGGTTTCTATTAAAAGAGGCACTTATTAATGTAACAGGTTTTTGAAATTCAATATTGGTGCACAATTCCTATGTAAAATATCAAAGGAAAGCAAAATGCACTCTATTCGTGGAATGACCCATCTAGAATCTAGAAAGTCGATGACCATTGAAATGCCTGGGGTTTTAAGCTAATATTGGTTGCAGTACAACAAGTAGGAATAGTATCAAACAGGAACCTGCACATTCTGAAGTTGGATAACTTTTGATAACGTATGTGCTTTCAGCATGCACATGACAAATACGTGTCAGATTTCCCGCAAGCACATTAATAAGAAGTATGTCGAATTTCTAAAGCAGTTATTTCTTTCAGCAAGCGCATCTATATAAAATCATTTCGCGGCTGTATAGCATACTCAATGCAACACATTTACTGTGAACATTTACTTCTGAATAACACGTCATTACAAAATAGATTACTCGCACTTTTTCTTATTTTGCCTTGGTAATGGGTAGGCTATCGCTAGGTCGTTACACAGAACTTCCATGCTGCTTTGAAAACTCTTGTTAGACTGCAGAATAGACAAACAAAAACGTTTTACGAGGCACAATTAACGTGTCACTGGGGAATCATCATTTAGTGTTTGTTATTTTAGCCATCTGGCTGCAGGCCTGATTGTTGGCTCGACATCTTACTGTAACATTAGGAGTTAATACACAGTACTGGCACTGGTTTATATTATTCAATTAACGCTCTCAAAACGTTTCTGTTACATCAAATCTCTGTTAGGCTTCATCATCATGTCCCATCACGAACGACAATCAAAAAAATGAAACAAAGGTTTGATCATCTGACCGACGCGAATTACAGGCCTCAAGAAATCAATCACTCTGGAATTCTAGATATTTGAATAATACCGCTGTCTGCGCCCTATCATCTTTGCATGATAAACTATTGTAACTTTTATGAACATATCCTTACAATAAATGACAAAATGTGCTCTAACTTCAGAAAACTTTTCTCCGATCTTTTCAAGTATAACATAAATGTCCCTACCAGAAAACACGCGATACCGTAAAGTGTTGTGTATTCGCGCACAGAAATTCAGGAGGAAACTGAAGAACGGATGGCTGAACAATGTTTAGGCTTGACCGCGTTTTGGAAGTGTCCGCTTTCCTGGTACAACCTGTTGCGCACGTCGTGTTTCGTAATCTCCCTGCGCATATCCAACATAAATACCCAGCTGTCAAGGCGGGTAAATTAAAATGTATTTATTTTCTGGCTAGGTAGCAAGCTATTTTCTTATTTGGAATACGTTTTTAGAAGCTATTGTCCAGATCTATTGTCATCTACAAGACCCTGCTAGGTAAAGTCCCCCCTTATCTCAGCTCGCTGGTCACCATAGCATCTCCCACCTGTAGCACACGCTCCAGCAGGTATATCTCTCTAGTCACCCCCAAAACCAATTCTTTCTTTGGCCGCCTCTCCTTCCAGTTCTCTGCTGCCAATGACTGGAACGAACTACAAAAATCTCTGAAACTGGAAACACTTATCTCCCTCACTAGCTTTAAGCACCAACTGTCAGAGCAGCTCACAGATTACTGCACCTGTACATAGCCCACCTATAATTTAGCCCAAACAACTACCTCTTTCCCAACTGTATTTAATTTTAATTTATTTATTTATTTTGCTCCTTTGCACCCCATTATTTTTATTTCTACTTTGCACATTCTTCCATTGCAAAACTACCATTCCAGTATTTTACTTGCTATATTGTATTTACTTTGCCATCATGGCCTTTTTTGCCTTTACCTCCCTTCTCACCTCATTTGCTCACATTGTATATAGACTTGTTTATACTGCATTATTGACTGTATGTTTGTTTTTACTCCATGTGTAACTCTGTGTCGTTTTATCTGTCGAACTGCTTTGCTTTATCTTGGCCAGGTCGCAATTGTAAATGAGAACTTGTTCTCAACTTGCCTACCTGGTTAAATAAAGGTAAAATATAAAATCACTTAAGAGTTTTCTACAACTCTAACATTGTAGTCTGATGCTATTTACAGAAATCAATTACGCTCAAATCAAATGTATTTATAAAGCCCTTCTTACATCAGCTGATACCTCAAAGTGCTATACAGAAACCCAGCCTAAAACCCCAAACAGCAAGCAATGCAGGTGTAGAAGCACCTAAGCTACGCTAAATTGTTTTGCAAGCTATTTTTAAGTTAGCTCGATTCTTCTGTATAGAGACATAGCTAGCTGGCATAATCATTAGACAAGGAATCCTTCACCTGCTAAGACCTAGCAACTGACATAAATCCCATGATTTATTGATCACCCAGTTATATCTGTCGTTTTTGTAGAAGCACGACTGAAGTAGAACATAACTTGTTTAGCTTTTGCATTGCCTGCATTCTTTGAATCTGTACTGCACTTTGATTAAAGTAAAGCCCCGTCTAAACCATTTACAATTGTCTGTCCCCACTCCCAGTTAGACGGGGTACCTACGAGCGTCATTCTGCTTCACAATGCCCTGGGGTACGTAAAAGTAGTGATTTTACGTCATGCTGTAAAACATACATACACTCACGTTGTTTGCAGCATCAGCCTGTGGGGATGTTTTTCAGCGGCAGAGACTTGGAGACTAGTTAGGATCGAGGGAAAGATGAACGGAGCAAAGTAGAGAGAGATCCTTGATTGAAACCCTTCTCCAGAGCGCTCAGGACCTCAGACTGGGGTGAAGGTTCACCTTCTAACAGGACAACAACCCTAAGCACACAGCCAAGACAACACAGGAGTGGCTTCGGGATAAGTCTCTGAATGTCCTTGAGTGGCCCTGCCAGAGCCCGGGCTTGAACCTGTTCTAACATCTCTGGAGAGACCCAAAAATAGCTGTGTAGCGACGCTCCCCGCCCAACCTGACAGAGCTTGAGAGGATCTGCAGAGCAGAATGGGAGAAACTCCCCAAATAAAGGTGTGCTGAACTTGTAGTGTCATACCCAAGAATACTTGAGGCTGTAATCAAAGGATAACATGCTAATTAACAGGGATGTTAACCATTTTGCGCACACAGTTTGAAAGAAATAAGCTTTTTGTACATCTGGAAAATTTTTGGGATCTTTTTTTCAGCGCATGAAAGATGGGACCAACACTTTAGATGCTGCATTTATATTTTATTTCAGTATAATAGAATCATAGTACATGTATGTTACCCTTCCTTAACCTCTACAGTCCTGTTATGTTACCCCTCCTAAACCTCTACAGTCCTGTTATGTTACCCCTCCTAAACCTCTACAGTCCTGTTATGTTACCCCTCCTTAAACCTCTACAGTCCTGTTATGTTACCCCTCCTAAACCTCTACAGTCCTGTTATGTTACCCCTCCTTAAACCTCTACAGTCCTGTTATGTTACCCCTCCTAAACCTCTACAGTCCTGTTATGTTACCCCTCCTAAACCTCTACAGTCCTGTTATGTTACCCCTCCTAAACCTCTACAGTCCTGTTGTTATGTTACCCCTCCTTAAACCTCTGCAGTCCTGTTGTTACGTTACCCCTCCTTAACCTCTACAGTCCTGTTATGTTACCCCTCCTAAACCTCTACAGTCCTGTTATGTTACCCCTCCTTAAACCTCTGCAGTCCTGTTATGTTACCCCTCCTTAAACCTCTACAGTCCTGTTATGTTACCCCTCCTTAAACCTCTGCAGTCCTGTTATGTTACCCCTCCTTAAACCTCTGCAGTCCTGTTATGTTACCCCTCCTAAACCTCTACAGTCCTGTTGTTATGTTACCCCTCCTAAACCTCTACAGTCCTGTTGTTACGTTACCCCTCCTATACCTCTACAGTCCTGTTATGTTACCCCTCCTAAACCTCTACAGTCCTGTTATGTTACCCCTCCTAAACCTCTACAGTCCTGTTGTTATGTTACCCCTCCTAAACCTCTACAGTCCTGTTGTTACGTTACCCCTCCTATACCTCTACAGTCCTGTTATGTTACCCCTCCTAAACCTCTACAGTCCTGTTATGTTACCCCTCCTAAACCTCTACAGTCCTGTTATGTTACCCCTCCTAAACCTCTACAGTCCTGTTGTTATGTTACCCCTCCTAAACCTCTACAGTCCTGTTGTTACCCCTCCTAAACCTCTACAATCCTGTTATGTTACCCCTCCTAAACCTCTACAATCCTGTTATGTTACCCCTCCTAAACCTCTACAATCCTGTTATGTTACCCCTCCTAAACCTCTACAGTCCTGTTGTTATGTTACCCCTCCTAAACCTCTACAATCCTGTTATGTTAAGATATGTTGAAATAGATTAGAAGAGAGGGTGGATGAAAGACCCACGTCCTCCTGAACCTGGGAGAAGGTCTTACGGACTCCATCCTGCAGGAACACCAGGGCCTCTCTGTGGGGCCAGCGGAGGGACCAGGGGGGGACTGTCCACATGGAGGGATCTGTTGAGGGAGAGACGTAACGTATTATAAGCCTTTATAAGACATTATGATGATGTTATAAAGGACCAGCATCGTCACTGAAGAGGTCCTATGGCTGTAGCTACAAGCTCAAATAGGTGTACTGCTTATAAATGTGATATGCCGTGGTTATAAATGTATTAGGAACGTGGAAAGATACTACGCCTTGCAAAATAGTATTCATACCCCTTTGGATTTCATTCCTGTCCTGCAGCTCAGTTCAGTAGCTTTGATGTATCTGGGGTGTTTAATACATCATCCACAGCATAATGATTAACTTGACCGTGCTCAAAGAGGTATCCAAGTGTGATTGGTTTTTGTTACCCATCTACCAATCCCTGCTCTTCTTTATAAATGCTTTCAAAAAGCTCCCTGGTCTTTGTAGTTCAATCTGTGCTTGAAATCTAATACTTGACTGAGGGACCTTCCAGATGTTGTATATATGGGGGACAGAGGAAGGGTTTGTCAATCAAAAATCTTGTCAAGCCCTATTATTTCACACAGAGTCCATGTAACTTATTATGTGATTTGTTAAACCATATTTTACTCTCGAACTAATTTAGGCTTTCCTGGACAAAGGGGCTGAATACTTCTGCAATGACTATATTTTAATCATGCAATTTTTATTACTCTTAAAAGATAAAACCCCAAACACCCCAAATGGTTTCTTCCACTTTAACATTAGAGTATTTTGAGTAGATTGTTGACAATAATAATAATAATAATAATAATAACAATAATAACAATAATAATAATAACAATAATAATAATAATAATAATAACAATAATAATAATAATAATAATTAACAATAATAATAACAACAATAATAATAATTAATAATAATAATTAATACTACTAATAATAACAATAATAATAACAATAATAATTAATAATAATAACAATAATAATAATAATAATAATAACAATAATAATAATAACAATAATAATAATAATAATTAACAATAATAATAACAACAATAATAACAATAATAATAATAATAAATAATACTAATAATAACAATAATAATAAATAATAATAATATTAACAATAACAATAATAATAATAATAATAATAACAATAATAATAATAATAACAACAATAACAATAATAATTAATAATAATAATAACTAATAACAATAATAATAATAATAATAATAATAATAATAACAATAATAACAATAATAATAACAATAATAATTATAATAATAACAATAATAATAACAATAATAATAATACCGTTAAAATCAATTTTAATTCCACTTTGTAACACAATAAAATGTGAAGAAATGAATCCTTTAGTAAGACATTGTATACAGAGAGAGGTACACAGGGGGGTGGAAACAGAGAAGGATGGGTTGGTGGACATTACCCATTTTTTATATTTTTGTATATATATTTTTTACCTTTATTTAACTAGGCAAGTCAGTTAAAAACAAATTCTTATTTTCAATGACGCCCCCTTGTTCAGGGGCAGAACAACAGATTTGTACCGTGTCAGCTCGGGGGTTTGAACTTGCAACCTTCCGGTTACGAGTCCAAAGCTCTAACCACTAGGCTACCCTGCCGCCCATGACATGTCAATGCAATACTGGAGTTAGTCAAACATCAGAGAGGAAATCCCTGACCCTAACCCGACCTCCTGTGGACCCTAACCGGGCCCACAGGAGGTCATGTGGACCCTAACCCGACCTCCTGTGGACCCTAACCCGGCCCTAACCCGACCTCCTGTGGACCCTAACCCGACCTCCTGTGGACCCTAACCGGACCTCCTGTGGACCCTAACCCGACCTCCTGTGGGCCCTAACCCGACCTCCTGTGGGCCCTAACCCGACCTCCTGTGGACCCTAACCCGGCCCTAACCCGACCTCCTGTGGACCCTAACCCGACCTCCTGTGGACCCTAACCCGACCTCCTGTGGACCCTAACCCGACCTCCTGTGGGCCCTAACCCGACCTCCCGTGGGCCCTAACCCGACCTCCCGTGGACCCTAACCCGACCTCCTGTGGACCCTAACCCGACCTCCTGTGGACCCTAACCCGGCCCTAACCCGACCTCCTGTGGACCCTAACCCGACCTCCTGTGGACCCTAACCCGACCTCCTGTGGACCCTAACCCGACCTCCTGTGGGCCCTAACCCGACCTCCCGTGGGCCCTAACCCGACCTCCCGTGGACCCTAACCCGACCTCCTGTGGGCCCTAACCCGACCTCCTGTGGACCCTAACCCGACCTCCCGTGGGCCCTAACCCGACCTCCTGTGGGCCCTAACCCGACCTCCTGTGGACCCTAACCCGACCTCCCGTGGGCCCTAACCCGACCTCCTGTGGGCCCTAACCCGACCTCCTGTGGGCCCTAACCCGACCTCCTGTGGACCCTAACCCGACCTCCTGTGGGCCCTCACCCGACCTCCTGTGGGCCCTAACCCGACCTCCTGTGGAGTTCTGTGGGCTGTGGTTTCATAGTCGACCTCTCTCGGCTGTTCTGTTGGGAGCCTACATAAACAGCAAGCCTCTATTAGAACAAATATGGCCCACCTCGCTCACTCAATATTATTCCCATCAGGTCACAGGACATGTGAAGTCTTTCAGAGGGGAAACTGGACTTAATGGATATGTGAAAAAACAAACATGTTCAGTGCCAAGACAACCACGCTGAACCCTGTTCCTTACAGCCAGGACAAAGCAGAAACTGGGCTGGACAATCCAAGTAAAAACATATTTGATTTGAAAAAAAACATGTTTCTGAAAAGAAAATCTCACAAGGAAGCATTGAAAGACATACCTTCAGTCTCAATAAGTCCAGTCACATACAGGTCATTTAATTTGTACTCTACAGTTGGTAAATCAAATAAAAAACATGTGGTTTTCCGAATAAAGTTGAATAAAGAGAAATGATCCAACTAGTCCAACTCTGTGGATAATCTTTGCACCCAACACCAAATTAGCTCGGCTGTGATAAGAGACTAGTGTGTATGATAATGGTAAGAGAGTTAACCTACCTACCTACCGCACCAGAGCCAGGTTGGGTTCCCAGGTGTCCATGTCTTCTGTAGTGAAGAGACCGCCTGTAGAGGTTGTAACACACCCCTTCTAGAGAACACACTGAGCTGTCTGAGGAGGTGAGTAGCCAGGGTCTGAGGTACCAGAAGGACAGGACAGAGCAGGAGACAAGAGGAGACTGGAGGGACCTTTGACCGAAGGTTTCAGGAGAGAGAATCACAGTGTGTGTAGTGATATGTTTAACTCTTATCTAAACTGGTCTGATTGGGTATTTACAGGTTACAGGTATATATAGGTTACAGGTTACAGGCTATATAGCCCACAGTCATGTAGAGGCAACGGTTTTAGCTTGGTATGTCAGGGTGGGTTGTTTGGTTAAAAAAAGAGGGTAGTCAGTACACAAAATGTCCATTTGAAAGATTTTTTTAAAAAGTATATACTTTTCTAAATGTTTCTGGCTTGCACTGTGATGTGTGTGGAAATGTGTGTTGGTGCATGTTAGAGTAAGCAAGCTGTGAAAACCTGAAGATAATAAGTTAATTTACTTTTAACCCTCAAGCTTCCAAAATACTTCACATACTCATTGTTGTCAACAACAACGACAGAAGGAAGTGAACAGAGCCGCCATGGTATCCCCTCACCGGAGACTGAATAGGGCCGCCATGGTATCCCCTCACCGGAGACTGAATAGGGCCGCCATGGTATCCCCTCACCGGAGACTGAATAGGGCCGCCATTGTATCCCCTCACCGGAGACTGAACAGAGCCGCCATGGTATCCCCTCACCGGAGACTGAATAGGGCCGCCATGGTATCCCCTCACCGAAGACTGAACAGGGCCCTTCATGGTATCCCCTCACCGAAGACTGAACAGGGCCCTTCATGGTATCCCCTCACCGAAGACTGAACAGGGCCCGTCATGGTATCCCCTCACCGAAGACTGAACAGGGCCCTTCATGGTATCCCCTCACCGAAGACTGAACAGGGCCGCCATGGTATCCCCTCACCGGAGACTGAATAGGGCAGCCATTGTATCCCCTCACCGGAGACTGAATAGGGCCGCCATGGTATCCCCTCACCGGAGACTGAACAGAGCCGCCATGGTATCCCCTCACCGGAGACTGAATAGGGCCGCCATGGTATCCCCTCACCGAAGACTGAACAGGGCCCTTCATGGTATCCCCTCACCGAAGACTGAACAGGGCCCTTCATGGTATCCCCTCACCGAAGACTGAACAGGGCCCGTCATGGTATCCCCTCACCGAAGACTGAACAGGGCCCTTCATGGTATCCCCTCACCGAAGACTGAACAGGGCCGCCATGGTATCCCCTCACCGGAGACTGAATAGGGCCGCCATGGTATCCCCTCACCGGAGACTGAATAGGGCCGCCATGGTATCCCCTCACCGGAGACTGAACAGAGCTGCCATGGTATCCCCTCACCGGAGACTGAATAGGGCCGCCATGGTATCCCCTCACCGAAGACTGAACAGGGCCCTTCATGGTAGCCCGTCACCGAAGACTCTCTAGGTTTCTTCCTAGGTTTTGGCCTTTCTAGGGAGTTTTTCCTAGCCACCGTGCTTCTACACCTGCATTGCTTGCTGTTTGGGGTTTTAGGCTGGGTTTCTGTACAGCACTTTGAGATATCAGCTGATGTACGAAGGGCTATATAAATACATTTGATTTGATTTGATGGTAGCCCGTCACCGAAGACTGAACAGGGCCCTTCATGGTATCCCCTCACCGGAGACTGAACAGGGCCCTTCATGGTAGACCGTCACCAAAGACTGAACAGGGCCCTTCATGGTATCCCCTCACCGGAGACTGAACAGGGCCCTTCATGGTAGACCGCCACCGAAGACTGAACAGGGCCCTTCATGGTATCCCCTCACCGAAGACTGAACAGGGCCCTTCATGGTATCCCCTCACCGAAGACTGAACAGGGCCCTTCATGGTATCCCCTCACCGAAGACTGAACAGGGCCCTTCATGGTATCCCCTCACCGGAGACTGAACAGGGCCCTTCATGGTAGACCGTCACCGAAGACTGAACAGGGCCCTTCATGGTATCCCCTCACCGAAGACTGAACAGGGCCCTTCATGGTATCCCCTCACCGAAGACTGAACAGGGCCCTTCATGGTATTCCCTCACCGAAGACTGAACAGGGCCCTTCATGGTATCCCCTCACCGGAGACTGAACAGGGCCCTTCATGGCCACCCCACATATGCTTTCTCTAATTCTCTCTTTCTTTCTCTCTCTCGGAGGACCTGAGCCCTAGGACCATGCCCCAGGACTACCTGACATGACTCCTTGCTGTCCCCAGTCCACCTGACTGTGCTGCTGCTCCAGTTTCAACTGTTCTGCCTTATTATTATACGACCATGTTGGTCATTTATGAACATTTGAACATCTTGGCCATGTTCTGTTATAATCTCCACCCGGCACAGCCAGAAGAGGACTGGCCACCCCACATAGCCTGGTTCCTCTCTAGGTTTCTTCCTAGGTTTTGGCCTTTCTAGGGAGTTTTTCCTAGCCACCGTGCTTCTACACCTGCATTGCTTGCTGTTTGGGGTTTTAGGCTGGGTTTCTGTACAGCACTTTGAGATATCAGCTGATGTACGAAGGGCTATATAAATACATTTGATTTGATTTGATGGTAGCCCGTCACCGAAGACTGAACAGGGCCCTTCATGGTAGACCTTCACCGAAGACTGAACAGGGCCCTTCATGGTATCCCCTCACCGAAGACTGAACAGGGTCTCCATGGTATCCCCTCACCGAAGACTGAACAGGGCCCTTCATTGTATCCCCTCACCGAAGACTGAACAGGGGCCTTCATGGTAGACCGTCACCGAAGACTGAACAGGGCCCTTCATGGTATCCCCTCACCGGAGACTGAACAGGGCCATTCATGGTATCCCCTCCCCGAAGACTGAACAGGGCCCTTCATAGTATCCCCTCACCGAAGACTGAACAGGGCCCTTCATGGTATCCCCTCACCGAAGACTGAACAGGGCCCTTCAAGGTATCCCCTCACCGAAGACTGAACAGGGCCCTTCATGGTATCCCCTCGCTGAAGACTGAACAGGGTCTCCATGGTAGCCCATCACCGAAAACTGAACAGGGCCCTTCATGGTATCCCGTCACCGAAAACTGAACAGGGACTCCATATTAGCCCTTCACCGAAGACTGAATAGGGCCCTTCATGGTATCCCGTCACCGAAAACTGAACAGGGACTCCATATTAGCCCTTCATCGAAGACTGAAGAAGATACTTGACAACATGATTGAGTGGTCAGGGCTTTCACTGTTTGGCCCAGGTTGGGGGAAGGAAACTGTGAAAAAGGAATTGAATTAGTCTATTTACTTTCAAACCTCAAGCTACCAACATTCTTCACCAGCCATCATAGGAGCCGTCTCACTGAAAGGCCAAAGATGACAATTGATCAGGTAATTGATCTGGTAATTGATCAGATAATTGACCAAGTAATTGGTCAGATAATTGATCAGGTAATTTTAATTGATCAGGTAATTTTTAGATAATTGATCAGTTAATTGATCAGATAGTTGATCAGGTAATTTATAATTGGTCAGATAATTGATCAGGTAATTTATAATTGATCAGGTAATTTTTAGATCATTGATCAGTTAATTGATCAGATAGTTGATCAGGTAATTTATAATTGGCCAGATAATTGATCAGGCAATTTATAATTGATCAGGTAATTTTTAGATAATTGATCAGATAGTTGATCAGGTAATTTATAATTGATCAGGTAATTTATAATTGATCAGGTAATTTTTTGATAATTGATCAGTTAATTGATCAGATAGTTGATCGGGTAATTTATAATTGGTCAGATAATTGATCAGGTAATTTATAATTGATCAGGTAATTTTTAGATAATTGATCAGTTAATTGATCAGATAGTTGATCAGGTAATTTATAATTGGTCAGATAATTGATCAGGTAATTTATAATTGATCAGGTAATTTTTAGATAATTGATCAGTTAATTGATCAGGTAATTTATAATTGATCAGGTAACTGATCAGATATTTGACTGATCAGGGCTTTCACTGGACACAGTCTTCAGTATTATGTGTTTACCAGAAAATAAAAGTAGAACAACTGGTCAGGTTAAAAAAGACTCAGATAAGACATGACAAGAATCTGGGTTGTGAGTGACAGGACACCTTAATGGAGGCACGTTTTATACAGTATGTGGCAGAGTCTGGACAATATTTTAAAAAGTACACAAAATTTGACAAATAGGCTTCATTGGTAATTTTTCAAAACTGTCATGATTATTAAAACAACTGCACATCACACATTCCACAAGGTGGCGATAAAGGTGAGTGGAAGGAAATTAGAAAATAGCAGGAAGTGAATGACATCAGAGCTGTATTAAAATTGAAGACCTATTCAATCCGATCCGTCCTCAAATTCAGATTATTATTATACAGTGATAATAAAACAAGACTGACACATGAACACAAATCAATTTACTTTTATTGAAAAAGTTTAATATTCTGTAAACATTCAATATTAAATCTTCAGAAATAAGTTGACTAAAATACAAAATATTTGTATATCCTTTCATACATAAGGCTATCGTTTCATGTCCAGTTATATCAAGGCATCTAAGAAGTCACAGAGGATATTCAAGAAGGTGCAGGAATACATTCATAGCCATACTCAGTGTTGTCACGGTGACAGTGTACAAACAACCATAATCTCCTCCTAAAGCCAAACAGTTAAAGCACTAAATAGTTGGGTCGCCCATGTTATTGGCAGTACAATTGCCGCACTTCGTGAGTAACACTGCTCTAGCACAGGGTTGTCAAACTCATTTTGCTCTGCGGGCCGCATTCAGTCTTCACCAAGGGCCGGAGTGCCGCACTTAAAATGTGTATGTATTGTCTTGGCGTCAAAATGTGCAAAATGTCCTCTATCCATCGGTTTGGGAATTTTTGATGCTCCCTGACTATCTAGCTTTCATTATGATGACTGTTAGCTAGCTGGACAGAGTGAAGAGACTATAAATGTAGCTTTCATTATGATGACTGTTAGCTAGCTGGACAGAGTGAAGAGACTATAAATGTAGCTTTCAGCTAGCTGGACAGAGTGAAGAGACTACATTTAGGTCCATTATCATTTCTAAGTAGTTATGGGTTGGTTTTAATCATTTAAATGTCGATTGAGATTGTTGTTAGTCAAAAAATGTAACAAATTCAAATATTTATTTGTGTCTACTATGAGCCGTATGTTAGACAGTCCTACTGTAGCATCTACTAGTGGGCCGTATGTTAGACAGTTCTACTGTAGCGTCTACTAGTGGGCCGTATGTTAGACAGTTCTACTGTAGCGTCTACTAGTGGGCCGTATGTTAGACAGTCCTACTGTAGCGTCTACTAGTGGGCCATATATTAGACAGTCCTACTGTAGCGTCTACTAGTGGGCCATATATTAGACAGTCCTACTGTAGCGTCTACTAGTGGGCCGTATGTTAGACAGTCCTACTGTAGCGTCTACTAGTGGGCCATATATTAGACAGTCCTACTGTAGCGTCTACTAGTGGGCCGTATGTTAGACAGTGCTACTGTAGCGTCTACTAGTGGGCCGTATGTTATACAGTGCTACTGTAGCGTCTACTAGTGGGCCGTATGTTAGACAGTCCTACTGTAGCGTCTACTAGTGGGCCGTATGTTAGACAGTGCTACTGTAGCGTCTACTAGTGGGCCGTATGTTAGACAGTCCTACTGTAGCGTCTACTAGTGGGACGTATGTTAGACAGTCCTACTGTAACGTCTACTAGTGGGCCGTATGTTAGACAGTCCTACTGTAACGTCTACTAGTGGGCCGTATGTTAGAGAGTCCTACTGTAGCGTCTAGTAGTGGGTCTGAATGAAACAGGGATGTTGTGTCATTCAGCCTCATGTGTCTGTTGATGAGAGAGAGAGAAAGAGAGAGAGAAAGAGAGAGACTTCCAAATCCAGACTAAATCTGTGTGCAAACCCTGTGTTGTGAATGCCTGTGTACGTACGTACATACATAGGAATCACAGTGATGATAACAGTAGTGTATGTGTAACCTCCCAGTTCTTCCCTCTGCAGACAGCAGACACCACAGAGATCCTTCATTGACTCATCATAGTGAGGCGTTACACAGTGAGCAGTTCCTGTGATATGCTGCAGCTCCTACAGGCCAAGGCTCATGGAAGGCTACCTCCTTACTTCATTCTCATTCTAGATGGAATTCTAAGGCAGGCAGGTAGACAGGTTGTCTTACTGGGTTACACACGTGCATATTAGTAAGTCACACGTTGGTGACACAAACAGTGTCCGCTGATCTCTCTCCCTGTGTAGAAGGATCATGGCTGTACTGGCAGTCAGGGACTAGGCTGATAGCAGGCTTCCCTCCCTGTGTAGAAGGAACATGGCTGTACTGGCAGTCAGGGACTAGGCTGATAGCAGGCTTCTGTTGGTACGCAGCAGCAGGAGGACCTGCTCTCTTCTTCTGTCTGTCCAGATAGTAGAACGCTGCGATGAGGAAGAGGCCAGAGGAGGAGACAGTCACACTGCAGGCATAGAACACATAAGAGTAGTGTCCTGTACTGTCCACCAACATGCCTGGAAGAGAGGGGAGAGAGAGAAGAGAGGGGAGAGAGAGAAGAGGGGGAAGAGAGGGGAGAGAGGGAAGAGAGGGAAGAGAGGGGAGAGAGGGGAGAGAGGGGAGAGAGAGAAGAGAGGAGAGAGAGAGAAGAGGGGGAAGAGAGGGGAGAGGGGAAGAGAGGGGAGAGGGGGACATGGCAACAGGCACAGCGTTAAGAAAGACTCGGGGAACACTTCATTTGAAGGGTACCTACATTACCATGTCATGACACGTTCATAACCACACAAAACAGTTCATAAGCAGTACATAAAAGCATTTCCTAGAAGGCTTGTGTCAACAACCACACGCGGTGCTACGACAGTGAAAGACCAGCTGTATTTAAGCGTGTCGGTGTGTGTCCTCATAACACATTCCTCTGTACTGGATGCTAGTTCAGTACAGCGCTGCCAGGAGCCACTGAGCACAGGGCTAGTCGGCTACTACCAGGCGTTGACATTAGAGTTGCCATGGCGCTGGAAACCAGAGACCACCTTAGGAGTTCAGCAGGGGTACACTAGGCCACGCCCTCCTCCAGTCAGCCTGCCCCAGAGCCGTTCCCTGTCGACCCAGACCTTCCTACCCGCCTGACGCACGCCCACACAGACACACACGCACATTGTGGAAACCAGAGCACATGACCCATTCACATCCCGAGCTAGACATGGGAATCCAGCAGAAAGAACATTCCATTTCCCTGCGTGACAAAACTCATACCCTCCCCAGACCTCATATAACAGGTTTATACTGGGCATAACTCATACCCTCCCCAGTCCTCATATAACAGGTTTATACTGGGCATAACTCATACCCTCCCCAGTGCTCATATAACAGGTTTATACTGGGCATAACTCATACCCTCCCCAGTGCTCATATAACAGGTTTATACTGGGCATAACTCATACCCTCCCCAGTGCTCATATAACAGGTTTATACTGGGCATAACTCATCCCCTCCCCAGTCCTCATATAACAGGTTTATACTGGGCATAACTCATACCCTCCCCAGTCCTCATATAACAGGTTTATACTGGGCATAACTCATACCCTCCCCAGTCCTCATATAACAGGTTTATACTGGGCATAACTCATACCCTCCCCAGTGCTCATATAACAGGTTTATACTGGGCATAACTCATACCCTCCCCAGTCCTCATATAACAGGTTTATACTGGGCATAACTCATACCCTCCCCAGTCCTCATATAACAGGTTTATACTGGGCATAACTCATACCCTCCCCAGTCCTCATATAACAGGTTTATACTGGGCATAACTCATACCCTCCCCAGTGCTCATATAACAGGTTTATACTGGGCATAACTCATACCCTCCCCAGTGCTCATATAACAGGTTTATACTGGGCATAACTCATACCCTCCCCAGTCCTCATATAACAGGTTTATACTGGGCATAACTCATACCCTCCCCAGTGCTCATATAACAGGTTTATACTGGGCATAACTCATACCCTCCCCAGTCCTCATATAACAGGTTTATACTGGGCATAACTCATACCCTCCCCAGTCCTCATATAACAGGTTTATACTGGGCATAACTCATACCCTCCCCAGTGCTCATATAACAGGTTTATACTGGGCATAACTCATACCCTCCCCAGTGCTCATATAACAGGTTTATACTGGGCATAACTCATACCCTCCCCAGTGCTCATATAACAGGTTTATACTGGGCATAACTCATACCCTCCCCAGTCCTCATATAACAGGTTTATACTGGGCATAACTCATACCCTCCCCAGTGCTCACATAACAGGTTTATACTGGGCATAACTCATACCCTCCCCAGTGCTCACATAACAGGTTTATACTGGGCATAACTCATACCCTCCCCAGTCCTCACATAACAGGTTTATACTGGGCATAACTCATACCCTCCCCAGTCCTCATCTAACAGGTTTATACTGGGCATAACTCATACCCTCCCCAGTCCTCATCTAACAGGTTTATACTGGGCATAACTCATACCCTCCCCAGTCCTCACATAACAGGTTTATACTGGGCATAACTCATTGTCTCCCCAGTCCTCATCTAACAGGTTTATACTGGGCATAACTCATACCCTCCCCAGTCCTCATCTAACAGGTTTATACTGGGCATAACTCATACCCTCCCCAGTCCTCATCTAACAGGTTTATACTGGGCATAACTCATACCCTCCCCAGTCCTCATCTAACAGGTTTATACTGGGCATAACTCATACCCTCCCCAGTCCTCATATAACAGTTTGATACTGGGCATAACTCATACCCTCCCCAGTCCTCATATAACAGGTTTATACTGGGCATAACTCATACCCTCCCCAGTCCTCACATAACAGGTTTATACTGGGCATAACTCATACCCTCCCCAGTCCTCATATAACAGGTTTATACTGGGCATAACTCATACCCTCCCCAGTCCTCATATAACAGGTTTATACTGGGCATAACTCATACCCTCCCCAGTCCTCACATAACAGGTTTATACTGGGCATAACTCATACCCTCCCCAGTCCTCACGTAACAGGTTTATACTGGGCATAACTCAGATGAGGACTGGGGAGGGTATGAGTTATGCCCAGTATAAACCTGTTATATGAGGACTGGGGAGGGTATAACAGGTTTATACTGGGCATAACTCATACCCTCCCCAGTCCTCATATAACAGGTTTATACTGGGCATAACTCATACCCTCCCCAGTCCTCACATAACAGGTTTATACTGGGCATAACTCATACCCTCCCCAGTCCTCACATAACATAACAGGTTTATACTGGGCATAACTCATATGAGGACTGGGGAGGGTATAACAGGTTTATACTGGGCATAACTTGACAAGTATGTCTATATGAGTCAGTGTGTCCACCACACTACCACCGGTTGTTATGCTGACCACCTACTGACCAACAATGACTGTCGATAACATGCAGTAGAAGTCATTGATTCTGTTCCACAGACAAATAATCCACACACAGGACTTGAACAGATGCCATAGACTAGAAGACCATACTGTACCAAACACTTTATTACTTTTGGCATACCACACCCCCCTATAGCCCCCACAGTGGTGTACCCCACACCCCCCTATAGCCCCCACAGTGGTGTACCACACCCCCCTATAGCCCCCACAGTGGTGTACCACACCCCCCTATAGCCCCCACAGTGGTATACCACACCCCCCTATAGCCCCCACAGTGGTGTACCACACCCCCCTATAGCCCCTACAGTGGTGTACCACACCCCCCTATAGCCCCCACAGTGGTGTACCACACCCCCCTATTGCCCCCACAGTGGTGTACCACACCCCCCTATTGCCCCCACAGTGGTGTACCACACCCCCCTATTGCCCCCACAGTGGTGTACCACACCCCCCTATTGCCCCCACAGTAGTGTACCACACCCCCCTATAGCCCCCACAGTGGTGTACCACACCCCCCTATAGCCCCCACAGTGGTATACCACACCCCCCTATAGCCCCCACAGTGGTGTACCACACCCCCCTATAGCCCCCACAGTGGTGTACCACACCCCCCTATTGCCCCCACAGTGGTGTACCACACCCCCCTATTGCCCCCACAGTGGTGTACCACACCCCCCCTATTGCCCCCACAGTGGTGTACCACACCCCCCTATTGCCCCCACAGTAGTGTACCACACCCCCCTATAGCCCCTACAGTGGTGTACCACACCCCCCTATAGCCCCCACAGTGGTGTACCACACCCCCCTATAGCCCCCACAGTGGTGTACCACACCCCCCTATAGCCCCCACAGTGGTGTACCACACCCCCCTATAGCCCCCACAGTGGTGTACCACACCCCCCTATAGCCCCCACAGTGGTGTACCACACCCCCCTATTGCCCCCACAGTAGTGTACCACACCCCCCTATAGCCCCCACAGTGGCGTACCACCCCCCCTATAGCCCCCACAGTGGCGTACCACCCCCCCCCTATAGCCCCCACAGTGGCGTACCACACCCCCTATTGCCCCCACAGTAGTATACCACACCCCCCTATAGCCCCCACAGTGGTATACCACACCCCCCTATAGCCCCCACAGTGGTGTACCACACCCCCCTATAGCCCCCACAGTGGCGTACCACACCCCACTATTGCCCCCCCCCATGGCATAATGTGTAGCGGTACAATCCTGACAGGAGCGACACACACAGTACCTGCGAGCGGCGGTCCAATCAGCAGTGTTCCACTCTCTAACATACTGATGAGACCCAGGGCAGAGGGGAACCGGCTCATCTCCACCGTCTCCATCAGCACCGTGAAGAGCAGAGAGCCAATCACAGACATGGACAGACCAAAGATGACCACGTAGATCAGGAGCACGGAGAAGGTGGCGGCCGCACCACAGATACTGTTACTCAGCCCGTTGACCAGGAGGGCTACCGCAAACACATACACAAAACAGCCACTGCCCCTGTGAGGTGGAGGAGGAGGAAGAGGAGTAAGAGAACCAATTTATTATCCATTTTTGTTTTCAGGTCACATAATTTTCTATTAAATGTTTTCTTGCTTGGGATTCGAACCAGCAACCCTCCGGTCCAGTTGCTGACCCACTCCTAACCTGTAACATCCAGGCTACAGTACCTGAAGCGCGGCAGGCCGAAGAAGACAGCCGCCACGGGTCTCACAGCAATGTTAACCAGGCCCAGTACGGCCATCAGTAGCGCGGCTCGGTCCTGTTCCATACCATTGGCTGTAGCATAGGGCACCAGGTAGACCAGGGGAACTACAAACCCCAACATCATCCACGTCACTCCCAGGGCGTAGGCACGGTAACGAGGGTTACTGACCAACAGGTCAAAGGCCATGTGTCTCCGTAGGAACACGACAAGGTCACTGAACGCTGTCCTAAGTCTTGCCTTAAGTCCCTCCTTCTCCTGTTGGAGAGGACCTTTGATTGGTTGCTTGCTGAGCCCCTGGGCAGCCTTGTTAGTGAGTGTCCTCTGGGCTCCACTGTGTTTGGCCCCCAGGGGCCTCATGACAGCCCCACACACGCAGCAGTTCAACAGCAGACCTCCCAGGACCAGGAAGCTGCCTCTCCAGCCAAACTGGCCCAGCAGGAAGTTGGCCAGCAGGGGTAAGGTGCTGAGGCCCAGGGCCGTGCCGGTGGACGACAGGGCGTTGGCAAACGCCCGCCGCCTCAAAAAGTAGTGGCCCATCATGGTCACAGAGGGCTGGAAGGACAGGCAGAACCCCAACCCTGTATGAGGAGGACAGAGGAACTGATGAGGGAGACTCATAATGCCCCATAGAAAGAAGGAGAGACGTCTTATATTGGGGGGTTATAGTGTGTGTGTGTGTACCCTCTGACCTGCGATGATGCTGGTGATGTAGAGTTCTGTGATGGTTCTGGCCAGGGCGCTGACCACCATGCCTAGTCCACTCAGAACCCCTCCCACCATCACCGTTACCCGGCAACCAAAGCGTTCCACGAGCACGCTGCATAGTGGACCTGGAGAGACAGGAAACAACGTACACACACACACACAGGAAAACAATGTTCAATCCCAATACACACACACCACTAACACACCACAAATCTGGAGAGACAGAAAACAATGTTCAATCACAATACACACATTAACACACCACACACTCCCCAAAAGCATACAATGGACTGATTAGCATATCAGATCACAATAATTAGCATCATCAATGCATTATCACTGAACATGGAACAATAGTCTGCAAAAACAGGACAGGACACTGTTCCTTTCCACTAAAACACAGCTGCTGAAACTCACTCTGAAACGTTGTTCAGCAGACACTTCCTCCCCATGCCGGGAACATCTGGTGGACCACAGCTTCAAACTATACAACTACAAATCAGTTCACTCCCCAGTCGGCCAGACTTGTTAGTTGGTGTTACAGGCTTATGTGCATGTGCTAACCACAATTAGCTCGGGAATAGGTCATGAGTTTACCCAGACAGGGACAGGTGTCTAAGTGTACAGGCTCTTACAATAATGTGATCAGAAACACATGATCTGAATGATCATCTTCCAGCTCTTCAATCCAACTCTCCAAGACAGACCAAAGCTAACAGGAGTACCTATCAGGCTAATTGATTCAAACGAACATTAGATTCAGAGTACTGAGAACTGAGAACTCTTGGTACTGTCTTTGATGTGGGAATAATGAGTCCATTATTTGTGCCGTCTCATCTGTGCTCTTGTCATGATAATGTCTGCTGCAGTCATGTGGTCCAGTCTGGTCTCTGGCATGATAATGTCTGCTCCAGTCATGTGGTCCAGTCTGGTCTCTGTCATGATAATGTCTGATCCAGTCATGTGGTCCAGTCTGGTCTCTGGCATGATAATGTCTGCTCCAGTCATGTGGTCCAGTCTGGTCTCTGTCGTGATAATGTCTGCTCCAGTCATGTGGTCCAGTCTGGTCTCTGTCGTGATAATGTCTGCTCCAGTCATGTGGTCCAGTCTGGTCTCTGTCGTGATAATGTCTGCTCCAGTCATGTGGTCCAGTCTGGTCTCTGTCGTGATAATGTCTGCTCCAGTCATGTGGTCCAGTCTGGTCTCTGTCGTGATAATGTCTGCTCCAGTCATATGGTCTAGTCTGGTCTCTAAGAATGTTCCTCAGTCCTTGGTGAACCCTATCCTCCCTCCAGCTCTGTCTTAGTCTCCTTAGGCAGATGGGTTGCCTCCCACATGAACAGTGTTCTGACATACGCTTTGGCCCTAGGTCTGGGAATTCCGAGACTATTTCTGAAACTCTCTCTCCATCTATTTTTCCCTCCATCCCGTCTCTCCTTCCATCTCTCCCTCTGTCCCTACAACCATCCCTCCCTTTCATCTCTCCCTCAGTGTCCTCCAGATTAATTTGGTTAAAACCAAACCCTGTCCACTGGAAAATCATTGCAGCCTTAAAAATCATAATATCTTGGTCCAACTGAGAAAAAAAATCTCCAGTTTGACACACAGGCACTACATTAATTTTCCCAATATGACACATGATGCTGGTTCTCATCAGTTGTTGACTAAAAGCACTGCTAGCCAAGAACACATACTTACAATTGACTAATTTAGCAGACACTCTTATCCAGAGCAACTTACAGTAGTGAGAGCATATATTTTCATACTGGTTCGCCATGGGAATCAAACCTACAACCCTGGAGTTGCAAGCACCATGCTCTACCAACTGAGCCACACGAGACCACACACATATTTAACCTTTGACAACTAGAAATGAAGAACACTGACATTACGCAACAATAATTACATGAATTCAGAATCTACAGTCATGACATTGGATCAACTGGAGGTTTAATATAGATGGATCAACTGGAGGTCTAATATAGATGGATCAACTGGAGGTCTAATATAGGTGGATCAACTGGAGGTCTAATATAGATGGATCAACAGGAGGTCTAATATAGATGGATCAACAGGAGGTTTAATATAGGTGGATCAACTGGAGGTCTAATATAGGTGGATCAACTGGAGGTCTAATATAGATGGATCAACTGGAGGTTTAATATAGATGGATCAACAGGAGGTTTAATATAGATGGATCAACTGGAGGTCTAATATAGATGGATCAACAGGAGATTTAATATAGATGGATCAACAGGAGATTTAATATAGATGGATCAACTGGAGATTTAATATAGATGGATCAACTGGAGATTTAATATAGATGGATCAACAGGAGGTTTAATATAACAGGAGGGAGGGTCAGGGTGATAGAAAGAGGAGGAACAGGAGGGAGGGTCAGGGTGATAGAAAGAGGAGGAACAGGAGGGAGGGTCAGGGTGATAGAAAGAGGAGGAACAGGAGGGAGGGTCAGGGTG
>NW_022261983.1:12797134-12813808 GCF_002021735.2 Oncorhynchus kisutch
GGAGAGGGAGACAGAGAGAGAGTCAGGGAGAGGGAGACAGAGAGAGAGAGAGAGTCAGGGGAGAGGGAGACAGAGAGAGAGAGAGAGTCAGGGAGAGGGAGACAGAGAGAGGAGGCAGGGAGAGGGAGACAGAGAGAAGAGAGAGAAGAGAGAGAGATCAGGGAGAGGAGACAGAGAGAGAGAGTCAGGGAGAGGAGACAGAGAGAGAGGTCAGGGAGGAGGGAGACAGAGAGAGGAGGCAGAGCGAGGGACAGAGAGAGAGGCAGGGAGAGGAGACAGAGAGGACGAGGCAGGAGAGGGAGAAAGAGAGAGGAGGAGAGGGAGACAGAGAGAGAGAGGCAGGGAGAGGGAGAAAGAGAGAGGCAGGGAGAGGGAGACAGAGAGAGAGAGAGTCAGGAGAGGAGAGACAGAGAGAGAAGAGAGAGAGAGTCAGGAGAGGGAGACAGAGAGAGAGAGAGTCAGGGAGAGGGAGACAGAGAGAGAGACAGGGAGACAGAGAGAGAGGGCAGGGAGAGGGAGACAGAGAGAGAGAGAGAGAGAGAGAGAGAGTCAGGGAGAGGGAGACAGAGAGAGAGAGTCAGGGGAGAGGGAGACAGAGAGAGAGTCAGGGAGAGGGAGACAGAGAGAGAGGCAGTGCGAGGGAGACAGAGAGAGAGGCAGGGAGAGGGAGACAGAGAGAGAGAGGCAGGGAGAGGGAGAAAGAGAGAGCAGGGAGAGGGGACAGAGAGGGAGAGAGGCAGGAGAGGGAGAAGAGAGAGGCAGGGAGAGGGAGACAGAGAGAGAGAGATCAGGGAGAGGGAGACAGAGAGAGAGAGAGAGTCAGGGAGAGGGAGACAGAGAGAGAGAGAGTCAGGGAGAGGGAGACAGAGAGAGAGACAGGGAGACAGAGAGAGAGGCAGGGAGAGGGAGACAGAGAGAGAGAGGCAGGGAGAGGGAGACAGAGAGAGAGAGGCAGGGAGAGGGAGACAGAGAGAGAGAGTCAGGGAGAGGGAGACAGAGAGAGAGAGAGGCAGGGAGAGGGAGACATAGGGAGAGAGAGAGTCAGGGAGAGGGAGACAGAGAGAGAGAGTCAGGGAGAGGGAGACAGAGAGAGAGTCAGGGAGAGGGAGACAGAGAGAGAGGCAGGGAGAGGGAGACAGAGAGAGAGAGGCAGGGAGAGGGAGACAGAGAGAGAGGGGAGGGAAAGGGAGACAGGGAGAGAGAGCAGGGAGAGGAGAAAGGAGAGGCAGGGAGAGGGAGACGAGAGAGAGTCAGGGGAGAGGGGACAGAGAGAGAGAGAGAGAGAGAGAGAGAGAGAGAGAGAGAGAGTTAGGGAGAGGGAGAGAGAGAGAGTCAGGGAGAGGGAGACAGAGAGAGAGACAGGGAGACAGAGAGAGAGGCAGGGAGAGGGAGACAGAGAGAGAGAGGCAGGGAGAGGGAGACAGAGAGAGAGGCAGGGAGAGGGAGACAGAGAGAGAGAGGCAGGGAGAGGGAGACAGATAGAGAGAGTCAGGGAGAGGGAGACAGAGAGAGAGAGAGGCAGGGAGAGGGAGACATAGGGAGAGAGAGAGTCAGGGAGAGGGAGACAGAGAGAGAGAGTCAGGGAGAGGGAGACAGAGAGAGAGAGGCAGGGAGAGGGAGACAGAGAGAGAGAGGCAGGGAGAGGGAGACAGAGAGAGAGGGGCAGGGAGAGGGAGACAGGGAGAGAGAGGCAGGGAGAGGGAGACAGAGAGAGAGGCAGGGAGAGGGAGACAGAGAGAGAGAGAGTCAGGGAGAGGGAGACCGAGAGAGAGAGAGTCAGGGAGAGGGAGACAGAGAGAGAGAGTCAGGGAGAGGGAGACAGAGAGAGTCAGGGAGAGGGAGACAGAGAGAGAGAGAGGCAGGGAGAGGGAGACAGAGAGAGAGAGAGGCAGGGAGAGGGAGACATAGAGAGAGTCAGGGAGAGGGAGACAGAGAGAGAGAGGCGGGGAGAGGGAGACATAGAGAGAGAGAGTCAGGGAGGGGGAGACAGAGAGAGAGAGGCAGGGAGAGGGAGACATAGAGAGAGAGAGAGAGTCAGGGGAGAGGGAGAGAGAAGGTTTGCAGCAACAGCAGTGTATCCATAGGAACTCTGTTTGCATTTCCCAGTGAGTGATTCTGGGGCCTCTGGCTTTTCAGCTGGAATTCACACATTCAACTGAGCACACAGCGCTGTCTGGAATAGCAATTGTCTATTTGGGTCAACTTATTGAAAGACATTCAAGGTACATTTCCGTCTTGAGAGAAAAGCAGAGACAAAAAAGACTGCCTCTGAATGTTGTCTTGACAGACACAGCTACCAGGGTAGCATTAACAGCCTCTGAATGTTGTCTTAACAGACACAGCTACCAGGGTAGCATTAACAGCCTCTGAATGTTGTCTTAACAGACACAGCTACCAGGGTAGCATTAACAGCCTCTGAATGTTGTCTTAACAGACACAGCTACCAGGGTAGCATTAACAGCCTCTGAATGTTGTCTTAACAGACACAGCTACCAGGGTAGCATTAACAGCCTCTGAATGTTGTCTTAACAGACACAGCTACCAGGGTAGCATTAACCGCCTCTGAATGTTGTCTTAACAGACACAGCTACCAGGGTAGCATCAACAGCAGTGTGGTAGGCAGTGGCACACAGTTCAGAGATAAATAGCATTTAACTCTCTCTTCATATTTAATTTGAGGGGAAAAGAAAATAGAAAAATGAGTCCTCTGGGAACACCGGATTAATTTGACATGCCAACCAAAGCTATAAGTCCATTTCCAGATTCCTGCTCTTGTCCAGTGGCCAGTCATTCACAGTGGTGTATCCAGTGGCCAGTCATTCACAGTGGTGTATCCAGTGGCCAGTCATTCACAGTGGTGTATTCAGTGGCCAGTCATTCACAGTGGTGTGTCCAGTGGCCAGTCATTCACAGTGGTGTATCCAGTGGCCAGTCATTCACAGTGGTGTGTCCAGTGGCCAGTCATTCACAGTGGTGTATCCAGTGGCCAGTCATTCACAGTGGTGTATCCAGTGGCCAGTCATTCACAGTGGTGTATCCAGTGGCCAGTCATTCACAGTGGTGTATCCAGTGGCCAGTCATTCACAGTGGTGTATCCAGTGGCCAGTCATTCACAGTGGTGTATCCAGTGGCCAGTCATTCCACAGTGGTGTATCTAGTGGCCAGTCATCACAGTGGTGTATACCAGTGGCAGTCATTCAACAGTGGTGTATTCAGTGGCCAGTCATTCACAGTGGTGTATTCAGTGGCCAGTCATTCACAGTGGTGTATCCAGTGGCCAGTCATTCACAGTGGTGTATCCAGTGGCCAGTCATTCACAGTGGTGTAATCCAGTGGCCAGTCATTCACAGTGGTGTATCCAGTGGCCAGTCATTCACAGTGGTGTATCCAGTGGCCAGTCATTCACAGTGGTGTATTCAGTGGCCAGTCCATTCACAGTGGTGTATCCAGTTGCCAGTCATTCACAGTAGTGTATCCAGTGGCCAGTCCATTCACAGTGTTGTATCCAGTGGCCAGTCCAATTCACAGTGGTAGGCCAGTATTCAAGTGGTTTAGTGGCCAGTCATTCACAGTGGTGTATTCAGTGGCCAGTCATTCACAGTGGTGTATCCAGTGGCCAGTCATTCACAGTGGTTGTATCAGTGGCCATCATTCACAGTGGTGTATTCGGCCAGTCATTCACAGTGGTGTATTCAGTGGCCAGTCATTCACAGTGGTGTATTCAGTGGGCCAGTCATTCACAGTGGTGTATTCAGTGGCCAGTCATTCACAGTGGTGTATCCAGTGGCCAGTCATTCACAGTGGTGTATCCAGTGGCCAGTCATTCACAGTGGTGTATCCAGTGGCCAGTCATTCACAGTGGTGTATCCAGTGGCCAGTCATTCACAGTGGTGTATTCAGTGGCCAGTCATTCACAGTGGTGTATTCAGTGGCCAGTCATTCACAGTGGTGTATTCAGTGGCCAGTCATTCACAGTGGTGTATTCAGTGGCCAGTCATTCACAGTGGTGTATTCAGTGGCCAGTCATTCACAGTGGTGTATTCAGTGGCCAGTCATTCACAGTGGTGTATCCAGTGGCCAGTCATTCACAGTGGTGTATCCAGTGGCCAGTCATTCACAGTGGTGTATCCAGTGGCCAGTCATTCACAGTGGTGTATCCAGTGGCCAGTCATTCACAGTGGTGTATCTAGTGGCCAGTCATTCACAGTGGTGTATCCAGTGGCCAGTCATTCACAGTGGTGTATTCAGTGGCCAGTCATTCACAGTGGTGTATTCAGTGGCCAGTCATTCACAGTGGTGTATCCAGTGGCCAGTCATTCACAGTGGTGTATCCAGTGGCCAGTCATTCACAGTGGTGTATCCAGTGGCCAGTCATTCACAGTGGTGTATCCAGTGGCCAGTCATTCACAGTGGTGTATCCAGTGGCCAGTCATTCACAGTGGTGTATTCAGTGGCCAGTCATTCACAGTGGTGTATCCAGTTGCCAGTCATTCACAGTAGTGTATCCAGTGGCCAGTCATTCACAGTGGTGTATCCAGTGGCCAGTCATTCACAGTGGTGTATTTAGTGGCCAGTCATTCACAGTGGTGTATTCAGTGGCCAGTCATTCACAGTGGTGTATCCAGTGGCCAGTCATTCACAGTGGTGTATCCAGTGGCCAGTCATTCACAGTGGTGTATTCAGTGGCCAGTCATTCACAGTGGTGTATTCAGTGGCCAGTCATTCACAGTGGTGTATTCAGTGGCCAGTCATTCACAGTGGTGTATTCAGTGGCCAGTCATTCACAGTGGTGTATCCAGTGGCCAGTCATTCACAGTGGTGTATCCAGTGGCCAGTCATTCACAGTGGTGTATCCAGTGGCCAGTCATTCACAGTGGTGTATCCAGTGGCCAGTCATTCACAGTGGTGTATTCAGTGGCCAGTCATTCACAGTGGTGTATTCAGTGGCCAGTCATTCACAGTGGTGTATTCAGTGGCCAGTCATTCACAGTGGTGTATTCAGTGGCCAGTCATTCACAGTGGTGTATTCAGTGGCCAGTCATTCACAGTGGTGTATTCAGTGGCCAGTCATTCACAGTGGTGTATTCAGTGGCCAGTCATTCACAGTGGTGTATTCAGTGGCCAGTCATTCACAGTGGTGTATTCAGTGGCCAGTCATTCACAGTGGTGTATTCAGTGGCCAGTCATTCACAGTGGTGTATTCAGTGGCCAGTCATTCACAGTGGTGTATTCAGTGGCCAGTCATTCACAGTGGTGTATTCAGTGGCCAGTCATTCACAGTGGTGTATTCAGTGGCCAGTCATTCACAGTTGTGTATTCAGTGCAGTCAGCCTCTTCTCCTCTGTCCATTTCCAGATTCCTGCTCTTGTCCAGTGGCCAGTCATTCACAGTGGTGTATTCAGTGCAGTCAGTCTCTTCTCCTCTGTCCTCAGACTGGGGCTCTACGCTGAAACAAAGAGGCCTTTCACGTTGACCTTAACACACCACCACACCCCAACACCACAGGAACCAGGGGAAAGGAATACTGCCACCCCCAACACCACAGGAACCCGAGGAGAGGAATACTGTCATCCCCCAACACCACAGGAACCAGGGGAGAGGAATACTGCCACCCCCCAACACCACAGGAACCAGGGGAGAGGAATACTGCCACCCCCCAACACCACAGGAACCAGAGGAGAGGAATACTGTCACCCCCCAACACCACAGGAACCAGAGGAGAGGAGAGGAATACTGTCACCCCCCAACACCACAGGAACCAGAGGAGAGGAATACTGTCACCCCCCAACACCACAGGAACCAGAGGAGAGGAGAGGAATACTGTCACCCCCCAACACCACGGGAACCAGAGGAGAGGAATACTGTCACCCCCCAACACCACAGGGACCAGGGGAGAGGAATACTGTCACCCCCCAACACCACAGGAACCAGAGGAGAGGAATACTGTCACCCCAACACCACAGGAACCAGAGGAGAGGAGAAGAATACTGTCACCCCCCAACACCACAGGAACCAGAGGAGAGGAATACTGTCACCCCCAACACCACAGGAACCAGAGGAGAGGAATACTGTCACCCCCCAACACCACAGGAACCAGAGGAGAGGAATACTGTCACCCCAACACCACAGGAACCAGAGGAGAGGAATACTGTCACCCCCCAACACCACAGGAACCAGAGGAGAGGAATACTGTCACCCCAACACCACAGGAACCAGAGGAGAGGAATACTGTCACCCACCCAACACCACAGGAACCAGAGGAGAGGAGAGGAATACTGTCACCCCCAACACCACAGGAACCAGAGGAGAGGAATACTGTCACCCCCCAACACCACAGGAACCAGAGGAGAGGAATACTGTCACCCCAACACCACAGGAACCAGAGGAGAGGAGAGGAATACTGTCACCCCCCAACACCACGGGAACCAGAGGAGAGGAATACTGTCACCCCCCAACACCACAGGGACCAGGGTAGAGGAATACTGTCACCCCCCAATACCACAGGAGCCAGAGGAGAGGAAAGGAATACTGCCACCCCCCAACACCACAGGAACCAGAGGAGAGGAATACTGTCACCCCCACAACACCACAGGAACCAGAGGAGAGGAATACTGTCACCCCCCCACACCACAGGAACCAGAGGAGAGGAATACTGTCACCCCCCCAACACCACAGGAACCAGAGGAGAGGAATACTGTCACCCCCCAACACCACAGGGACCAGGGAGAGGAATACTGTCACCCCCCAATACCACAGGAACCAGAGGAGAGGAGAGGAATACTGTCACCCCCCAACACCACGGGAACCAGAGGAGAGGATTACTGTCACCGCCCCAACACCACAGGGACCAGGGGACCAGGGGAGAGGAATACTGCCACCCCCCAACACCACAGGAACCAGAGGAGAGGAATACTGTCACCCCCCAACACCACAGGAACCAGAGGAGAGGAATACTGTCACCCCCCAACACCACAGGGACCAGGGGAGAGGAATACTGTCACCCCCCAATACCACAGGAACCAGAGGAGAGGAAAGGAATACTGCCACCCCCCAACACCACAGGAACCAGAAGAGAGGAATACTGTCACCCCCCAACACCACGGGAACCAGAGGAGAGGAATACTGTCACCCCCCCAACACCACAGGGACCAGGGGAGAGGAATACTGCCACCCCCCAACACCACAGGAACCAGAGGAGAGGAATACTGTCACCCCCCAACACCACAGGAACCAGAGGAGAGGAGAGGAATACTGTCACCCCCAACACCACAGGAACCAGGGGAGAGGAGAGGAATACTGTCACCCCCCAACACCACAGGAACCAGAGGAGAGGAATACTGTCACCCCCCAACACCACAGGAACCAGAGGAGAGGAGAGGAATACTGTCACCCCCCAACACCACAGGAACCAGAGGAGAGGAATACTGTCACCCCCCAACACCACAGGGACCAGGGGAGAGGAATACTGTCACCCACCAACACCACAGGAACCAGGGGAGAGGAGAGGAATACTGTCCCCCCCTAACACCACAGGAACCAGAGGAGAGGAAGAACACTCCATCTCTCTTTCTGTCTCTGTCTCTCTCTCTCTCCATCTCTCTCCGTTTCTGTCTCTGTTTCTCTCTCTCCATTTCTCTCTCTCATTCTAACCAGTGATATTAATCTCCCCCAGAGTGACCAGTGTCTCCCAGCAGCCACAGTCTAAGGGAAATCTGGAATTAGGGGTAATGTTTCCTATGGGAGGGGTCGGGGGCATCTGTTCAAACCAGAAGCCTGGAGCTAAATAACCAGTAAGTTAGTAGATCTAGTGGCTCAATTCAAACCGTATCACTGAAGCGTTACAGATTGTGTGATAGAAATGTAAAAGTAGTAAATTCATTCATTCAGGGTGAATACAGGTTCTGCTAACGTTTAATAAATCACTCTGTAACGCTGAACATTACTGATGCAAAGACACTTTCACTGTGACTCTGCACCGTAACGCTGAACATTACTGATGCAAAGACACCTTCACTGTGACTCTGCACCGTAACGCTGAACATTACTGATGCAAAGACACCTTCGCTGTGACTCTGCACCGTAACGCTGAACATTACTGATGCAAAGACACCTTCACTGTGACTCTGCACCGTAACGCTGAACATTACTGATGCAAAGACACCTTCACTGTGACTCTGCACCGTAACGCTGAACATTACTGATGCAAAGACACCTTCACTGTGACTCTGCACCGTAACGCTGAACATTACTGATGCAAAGACACCTTCACTGTGACTCTGCACCGTAACGCTGAACATTACTGATGCAAAGACACCTTCACTGTGACTCTGCACCGTAACGCCGAACATTACTGATGCAAAGACACCTTCACTGTGACTCTGCACCGTAACGCTGAACATTACTGATGCAGACACCTTCACTGTGACTCTGCACCATAACGCTGAACATTACTGATGCAAAGACACCTTCACTGTGACTCTGCACCGTAACGCTGAACATTACTGATGCAAAGACACCTTCACTGTGACTCTGCACCGTCACGCTGAACATTACTGATGCAAAGACACCTTCACTGTGACTCTGCACCGTAACGCTGAACATTACTGATGCAAAGACACTGACCTTCACTGTGACTCTGCACCGTAACGCTGAACATTACTGATGCAAAGACACCTTCACTGTGACTCTGCACCGTAACGCTGAACATTACTGATGCAAAGACACCTTCACTGTGACTCTGCACCGTAACGCTGAACATTACTGATGCAAAGACACCTTCACTGTGACTCTGCACCGTCACGCTGAACATTACTGATGCAAAGACACCTTCACTGTGACTCTGCACCGTAACGCTGAACATTACTGATGCAAAGACACCTTCACTGTGACTCTGCACCGTAACGCTGAACATTACTGATGCAAAGACACCTTCACTGTGACTCTGCACCGCCCTGCAAGGTGAGGAGACTAAACATTCATAACAGGAACCAGGAAAGTCTTCAATAGGAAATGACCAGGAACACTGAAGTCTGTCTGTGGGCGTTCTAGGTTGGTTTTGTCCTTGGTGATTTGGTTTGTGTAAATATAGTCACTCAACACACAAGACAAACACAATGGTCCAGGGAATAAAACCTTTCAATCACTGGAGAAAAATAAATAAATAACGTTTTTATAATTCAACAGCCTTGGGACATAATACAGACTGCAATTTATACTTCTATAGTTTTATTACAATTACAATTAAAAATCAGGCTTTTAATGTTTAAATTTCTGTCATCAGAAACATCTTCAAAACTGTACATGAAGCTTTTCACAAAGCAGTTGGATCCTGTTTCAGAAATATTCGTGGTTCACATCTACACACTTCTACACATCAGGTCCAGAGAGGGTCTGTTACATTAGACACCTCACATCTTCTACACATCAGGTCCAGAGAGGGTCTGTTACATTAGACACCTCACATCTTCTACACATCAGGTCCAGAGAGGGTCTGTTACATTAGACACCTCACATCTTCTACACATCAGGTCCAGAGAGGGTCTGTTACATTAGACACCTCACATCTTCTACACATCAGGTCCAGAGAGGGTCTGTTACATTAGACACCTCACATCTTCTACACATCAGGTCCAGAGAGGGTCTGTTACATTAGACACCTCACATCTTCTACACATCAGGTCCAGAGAGGGTCTGTTACATTAGACACCTCACATCTTCTACACATCAGGTCCAGAGAGGGTCTGTTACATTAGACACCTCACATCTTCTACACATCATGTCCAGAGAGGGTCTGTTACATTAGACACCTCACATCTTCTACACATCAGGTCTAGAGAGGGTCTGTTACATTAGACACCTCACATCTTCTACACATCAGGTCCAGAGAGGGTCTGTTACATTAGACACCTCACATCTTCTACACATCAGGTCCAGAGAGGGTCTGTTACATTAGACACCTCACATCTTCTACACATCAGGTCCAGAGAGGGTCTGTTACATTAGACACCTCACATCTTCTACACATCAGGTCCAGAGAGGGTCTGTTACATTAGACACCTCACATCTTCTACACATCAGGTCCAGAGAGGTTCTGCTACATTAGACACCTCACATCTTCTACACATCAGGTCCAGAGAGGGTCTGTTACATTAGACACCTCACATCTTCTACACATCAGGTCCAGAGAGGTTCTGCTACATTAGACACCTCACATCTTCTACACATCAGGTCCAGAGAGGGTCTGTTACATTAGACACCTCACATCAAATCAAATTTTATTTGTCACATACACATGGTTAGCAGATGTTAATGCGAGTGTAGCGAAATGCTTGTGTCTTTTTTAGTCACCTCACATCATCTGACTGTTGATGTACGTCTCAGAGAATGGAGTCTGAGAACATTCCAATGGAACAGTCTTGGAACATTCCAGAATGGTCTAGAACATTCCGGAACAGATTTAGAACATTCCACAACAACAACAACAACAAAAACGTTGGCTTTGAGTCCAACAGTTGCAATGCTGCTTGGCAACATTCAGGAGCTCCAGAGCAGGAAGACAGTAGGATCAGAAGGTGTATGTCTGTCTGTCTGTCTGTCTGTCTGTCTGTCTGTCTGTCTGTCTGTCTGTCTGTCTGTCTGTCTGCTGTCTGTCTGTCCTGTCTGTCTGTCTGTCTGTCTGTCTTCTGTCTGTCTGTCTGTCTTGTCTGTCTGTCTGTGTCTGTCTGTCCTGTTGTCTGTCTGTCTGTTCTGTCTGTCTGTCTGTCTGTCTGTCTGTCTGTCTGTCTGTCTGTCTGTCTGTCTGTCTGTCCTGTCTGTCTGTCTGTCTGTCTGTCTGCACCCCTCTGTGGAGAGGGTTACGCTTATATGTCATACAACAGTTACTGTCACAGACTTACTATCAACTCTACCACTTTCTCTAGCACTTTACAGCTTCAACTACCTCAGTAACAGACACACACAGGGTCAGTCATTGGCACCAGGCACGTGCTCGACACATACAGGAAGTGGGCTGTGGCCCGCAGGGAGGCATGTGCTGTAATTAACTTCATGTTTCCCAGATGGTTGTTTATTTACCCAGCAGGCAGGCAGAACAGGAGTATAACAGGCAGCCCAGCAGGCAGGCAGGCAGCAGAAATTGAGTCTCCTGTCATGGACTATGATTTTAACACCAAACAGAGCGGACCTGATCCATCCTGTCTTCTCAGAGGCTACAGAAACCACCCCCAATACACCCTGCCTGACACTCAAAATTCAGATTCTTCTCTTCAAATGGATGCTAAAACAACAACCATTGATTTTGAAGTTTAACAAACCATACAACTCTGTGCACAAGGGCTACTTTGAACAATTTACCTCTGAAAGTTACCCAGTACCCGTTTTTAAATGGTATGGGAGTAGTTTTGTGCCAACAATAAAAAGGGGTGTAAGACTGTGTACGTGGACAGAAATCACTCCGCCAAGTCCTGGCTGAAACAATCTTAGTTTTCCTCATTTCAGTTTCTGACAAAACATGTGAGTATATTGTAGAAAATCATTGTAAATCAAATTTTATTGGTCACATAGCAGATGTTAATGCGAGTGTTTGCGAAATGCTTGTGCTTCTAGTTCCGACCGTGCAGTAATATCTAACAAGTAATCTAACAATTTCACAACAACTACCTTATACACACACAAGTGTAAAGGAATGAATGAGAATATGTACATATAAATATATGGATGACTGATGGGCGTGCAGCATAGGCAAGATGCAGTAGATGGTATAGAGTACAGTATATACATATGAGATGAGTAATGTAGGGAGTTGAGTCAGTGTGTTGGCAGCAGCCACTCAATGTTAGCGATGGTTAACAGTTTAACAGTCTGATGGCCTTGAGATAGAAGCTGTTTTTCAGTCTCTCGGTCCCAGCTTTGATGCACCTGTACTGACCTCGCCTTCTGGATGATAGCGGGGTGAACAGGCAGTGGCTCGGGTGGTTGATGTCCTTGATGATCTTTATGGCCTTCCTGTGACATCGGGTCCTGTAGGTTTCCTGGATGGCAGGTATTTGCCCCCGGTGATGCGTTGTGCAGACCTCACTAACCTCTGGAGAGCCTTACGGTTGTGGTCGGAGCAGACCTCACTACCCTCTGGAGAGCCTTACGGTTGTGGGCGGAGCAGACCTCACTACCCTCTGGAGAGCCTTACGGTTGTGGGCGGAGCAGACCTCACTACCCTCTGGAGAGCCTTACGGTTGTGGGCGGAGCAGACCTCACTACCCTCTGGAGAGCCTTACGGTTCTGGCGGAGCAGACCTCACTACCCTCTGGAGAGCCTTACGGTTGTGGTCGGAGCAGACCTCACTACCCTCTGGAGAGCCTTACGGTTGTGGGCGGAGCAGACCTCACTACCCTCTGGAGAGCCTTACGGTTGTGGTCGGAGCAGACCTCACTACCCTCTGGAGAGCCTTACGGTTGTGGTCGGAGCAGACCTCACTACCCTCTGGAGAGCCTTACGGTTGTGGGCAGAGCAGTTGCCGTACCAGCGGTGATACAGCCCGACAGGATGCCGTACCAGGCGGGTGATACAGCCCGACAGGGATGTCGTACCAGGCGGTGATACAGGCCCGACAGGATGCCGTACCAGGCGGTGATACAGCCCGACAGGATGCCGTACCAGGCGGTGATACAGCCCGACAGGATGCCGTACCAGGCGGTGATACAGCCCGACAGGATGCCGTACCAGGCGGTGATACAGCCCGACAGGATGCCGTACCAGGCGGTGATACAGCCCGACAGGATGCCGTACCAGGCGGTGATACAGCCCGACAGGATGCCGTACCAGGCGGTGATACAGCCCGACAGGATGCCGTACCAGGCGGTGATACAGCCCGACAGGATGCCGTACCAGGCGGTGATACAGCCCGACAGGATGCCGTACCAGGCGGTGATACAGCCCGACAGGATGCCGTACCCAGGCGGTGATACAGCCCGACAGGATGCCGTACCAGGCGGTGATACAGCCCGACAGGAATTGCCGTACCAGGCGGTGATACAGCCCGACAGGATGCCGTACCAGGCGGTGATACAGCCCGACAGGATGCCGTACCAGGCGGTGATACAGCCCGACAGGATGCCGTACCAGGCGGTGATACAGCCCGACAGGATGCCGTACCAGGCGGTGATACAGCCCCGACAGGATGCTCTTGTACCATCCAAAAGGCTGTGAAATCTGTTTTCCATAACCAAACATATTGTATTTCCAGCTGGTGTACAAAACCCAAAGTAAAAGACGCAAACACTAAAACTTAAGAACCGGAAGCACTGCAATAGCACACATAGAACATATCTACAGCTTCTTAGACTTGCTTTCAACGACAATGACAGATCTATAACTACATTTCTATATGAATTTGTTCCAATTAACCAAGAAAGTTACATATCAATATTTTTTTTTTTTACTAATATTTCCTGAACTTTCCTAGACACTTAAATCCTATTCCTTATGATTTATTTTGTGACTGTCTGGTTTGACATGTATGAATGTGTTATTCAATATGTTCCTATGGCCTATAGTAGTAAAGGCCAAATGTAAATATTTTGTCAATAAAAGAATTCAATATTATTTTTTGATACGATACAGTGGTTTTACAATTGAAAATCAAATTGGTAAATGATCCTACTCCCCAAAGGCTTAGACGTTTAGAGGTTAAAGTTCAGTTCCTACTGAGCTGACATAAGCAGCGCTTACCGTGAATGCAGGCTGAACTTCAGCGAAACAGATTGAATCCAGACCCTGATGTGATCCGTGTCTACTAGTGTTTACTGGTTGAACCTCTACTCATGTCAACACACTGACCTTAATTGTGACTAGACATGTGACTCTGCACCGCCCTGCAAGGTGAGGAGACTAAACATTCATAACAGGAACAATGAAAGTCTTCAATAGGAAATGACCATGAACACTGAAGTCTGTCTGTGGGGCGTTCTAGGTTGGTTTTGTCCTTGGTGATTTGGTTTGTGTAAATATATATATTCACTTTACACAAAACACACACACACACACACACACACACACACACACACACACACACACACACACACACACACACACACACACACACACACACACACACACACACACACACACACACACACACACACACACACACACACACAAAGAGGTGTTCCAAGGAATACAACTTTTAATCACACAAAAAGGGGGTTTATAATTCAACAGCCAGAGGACATAATAAAGACTGTAAATTGCACTTCTACATTTTCATAAAAACTAAATAAATCACAAATTAAAAATCAGGCTTTTAATGTTTACATTTCTGTCATCAGAAACATCTTCAAAACTGTACATGAAGCTTTTCACAAAGCAGTTGGATCCTGTTTCAGAAATATTCATGGTTCACATCTTCTACACATCAGGTCCAGAGAGGGTCTGTTACATTAGACACCTCACATCTTCTACACATCAGGTCCAGAGAGGGTCTGTTACATTAGACACCTCACATCATCTGACTGTTGATGTACGTCTCAGAGAATGAAGTCTGAGAACATTCCAATGGAACAGTCTTGGAACATTCTAGAACGGTCTAGAACATTCTGGAACAGATTTAGAACATTCCACAACAACAACAACAGCGTTGGCTTTGAGAAATGAGTCCAACAGTTGCAATGCTGCTTGGCAACATTCAGGAGCTCCAGAGCAGGAAGACAGTAGGATCAGAAGGTGTCTGTGTGTCTGGGCCTGTCTGTCTGGCCATCTGTCTGCACCCCTCTCAGTTAGTGTCCACATTCGGCTCAGACCCGGGTCTGCTGTCCATTCAGGAAGAGGCCTGTTGTTGTGGGTGTGGCCAGGTAGCTCCCTGACACTCAGTCTGTGTCCACATGACAGGGGTTAGTCCCACTCTGCTCTGCCTCCTGGTACAGTCTGAGGAAGTCCTTGTATCTCGGGGCACAGCCCATCCAGGCCTCCCCGAACCTTACGCTCCCTGTGAACAGGAAGTCTCCATCCCCCTTCCCCGGGCCGGGCCTGACCCCACACTGCCTGGGCATCCTCACCCTGCCTGTCCACCTCCTCACTCTCACTCCCCCTGACACAAACACCTGAGTCTTCTGTCTGTACAGGCGGCTTATCGCCACGGTGACCGACAAACTGCTCCGCCTCCTGCTCCACCCCCTGGATGGTGCCCCTCCCCACTGCAGAGAGGAGGAGAGGAGATGTTAATATATGTTACAGTACAGTGTACTGATACAGTATAACAAATACTACAGTACAGTATACTGATACAGTATAACAAATACTACAGTACAGTATACTGATACAGTATAACAAATACTACAGTACAGTATACTGATACAGTAGAACAAATACTACAGTACAATATACTGATACAGTATAACAAATACTACAGTACAGTATACTGATACAGTGATAACAAATACTACAGTACAGTATACTGATACAGTATAACAATACTACAGTACAGTATACTGATACAGTAATAACAAATACTACAGTACAGTATACTGACTACAGTATAAAGAATAGCAAATACTACAGTACAGTATACTGATACCGTATAACAATACTACAGTACAGTATACTGATACAGTATAGCAAATACTACAGTACAGTGTACTGATACAGTATAGCAAATACTACAGTACAATATACTGATACATTTATAGCAAATACTACAGTACAGTATACTGATACATATAAAGTATAGCAAATACTACAGTACAGTATACTGATACAGTATAGCAAATACTACCAGTACAGTATACTGATACAGTATAGCAAATACTACAGTACAGTATACTGATACAATATAAAGTATAAGCAAATACTACAGTACAGTATACTGATACAGTATAAGAATAGCAAATACTACAGTACAGTATACTGATACAGTAATAACAAATACTACAGTACAGTATACTGATACAGTATAAAGAATAGCAAATACTACAGTACAGTATACTGATACAGTATAACAAATACTACAGTACAGTATACTGATACAGTATAGCAAATACTACAGTACAGTATACTGATACAGTATAAAGTATAGCAAATACAAACTGTGCCTAACCACAAGAGTAACATTTCACATTTAAAGGTCCAGTTTGTAACTTTGTGTGTGACCCAACCAAATGCAACATAGAAATATGAGTTATAGATCTTCGTTCTCATTGAAAGCAAGTGTAATAAGCAGTAAGCCACAAGGAAATGGCAGAGTAATTTGAACCTACTGTAGCTTTAATAAGTATACATAAAAGGATGCATATAAAGGGTTTGTAAATAGTTCTTACCAAAGTCGCTGGTGCAGACTGCTAACAGCACCTCAGCATCACTGCAGGGCTGACAGGGAGCTGTGGAGAGAGAGAGAGAAGAGATGAGATTCAGGACAAAAGACAGACAGAGGAGATAGAAGAAGAGAGAGAGAGAGAGAGAGAAGAGATGAGATTCAGGACAAAAGACAGACAGAGGAGAAGAAGAAGAGAGAGAGAGAGAGAGAGAGAGAGAGAGAGAGAGAGAGAGAGAGAAAGAGAGAGAGACAGAGAGAAGAAGAGAGAGCTGCAGGACAAAAGACAGACAGAGAAGAGAGAGAGAGAGATCCAGTCCGCTCACCAACCAAGACTTCACAAAATGGGACAACAACCAAATTGAGACTCTGCATGC